>NC_134358.1:562041246-562131246 GCF_048569485.1 Anomaloglossus baeobatrachus | reverse complement strand
ATAGTAGATATATTCTTGTACATAGGGGCAGTATTATAGTAGTTATATTCTTGTACATAGGGGCAGTATTATAGTAGTTATATTCTTGTACATAGGGGCAGTATTATAGTAGTTATATTCTTGTACATAGGGGCAGTATTATAGTAGTTATATTCTTGAACATAGGGGCTGTATTATAGTAGTTATATTATTGTACATAGGGGTAGTATTATAGTAGTTATATTCTTGTACATAGGGGCAGTATTATAGTAGTTATATTCTTGTACGTAAGGGCAGTATTATAGTAGTTATATTCTTGTACATAGGGGGCAGTATTATAGTAGTTATATTCTTGTATATAGGGGGCAGTATTATAGTAGGTATATTGTTGTACATAGGAGCAGTATTATAGTAGCTATATTCTTGTACATAGGGGCAGTATTATAGTAGTTATATTCTTGTACATAGGGGCAGTATTATAGTTATATTCTTGTACATAGGGGCAGTATTATAGTTATTATATTCTCATACATAGGGGCAGTATTATAGTAGTTATATTCTTGTACATAGGAACAGTATTATAGTAGTTATATTCTTGTACATTGGGGACAGTATTATAGTAGTTATATTCTTGTACATAGGAGTAGTATTATAGTAGTTATATTCTTGTACATAGGGGCAGTATTATAGTAGTTATATTATTGTACATAGGGGCAGTATTATAGTAGTTATATTCTTGTACACAGGGGCAGTATTATAGTTATTATATTCTCGTACATAGGGGCAGTATTATAGTAGTTATATTCTTGTACATAGGAACAGTATTATAGTAGTTATATTCTTATACATAGGGGGCAGTATTATAGTAGTTATATTCTTGTACACAGGGAGCAGTATTATAGTAGTTATATTCTTGTACATAGGGGGCAGTATTATAGTAGTTATATTCTTGTACATAGGGGGGCAGTATTATAGTAGTTATATTCTTGTACATAGGAGCAGTATTATAGTAGTTATATTCTTGTACATAGGGGCAGTATTATAGTAGTTATATTCTTGTACATAGGGGCAGTATTATAGTAGTTATATTCTTGTACATAGGGGGCAGTATTATAGTAGTAATATTCTTGTACATAGGAGGCAGTATTATAGTAGTTATATTCTTGTACATAGGGGGCAGTATTATAGTAGTTATATTCTTGTACATAGGGGGCAGTATTATAGTAGTTATATTCTTGTACATAGGGGGCAGTATTATAGTAGTTATATTCTTGTACACAGGAGCAGTATTATAATAGTTATATTCTTGTACATTGGGGGCAGTATTATAGTAGATATATTCTTGTACATAGGGGCAGTATTATAGTAGTTATATTCTTGTACATAGGGGCAGTATTATAGTAGTTATATTCTTGTACATAGGAGCAGTATTATAGTAGTTATATTCTTGTACATAGAGGCAGTATTATAGTATTTATATTCTTGTGCATAGGGGGCAGTATTATAGTAGTTATATTCTTGTACATAGGGGGCAGTATTATAGTAGTTATATTCTTGTACATAGGGCAGTATTATAGTAGTTATATTCTTGTACATACGGGCAGTATTATAGTAGTTATATTCTTGTACATAGAGGCAGTATTATAGTATTTATATTCTTGTACATAGGGGCAGTATTATAGTAGTTATATTCTTGTACATAGAGGGCAGTATGATGTGAAAGGAGAATGATCACTTCATTTGCTCCTTGGTTTCTTGTTGTTATTGACATTTTGTTTAGACTTTGTATAGTCTAATTTTTTCAACAAGTGAACAATGTGAAGGTAATGTTCAGTCTCATGTTTTTGTCGGTCAGTGTAGGCTGTCAGGAGACCTTAGCATTACATTAGGGTCATGATGAGTTGCGGTCACATTCTGAGACGTCTGGAAAGCTGGGCATTACTGGAGACGTCTTCTGCGCTGTCTGAAGTAGGAAAAGTCAGAGCAAATTCTAGGAATGTTTTTGTGATGCGCCATCAGCGTCCCTCATCTTGTGACTCTGGGCCTCATCTGTGCCGTGCGTTTTCATTGTTAGGAAAAATATATAATACATTTTATTAAAAAAAAAAATTAAAATTATTTTTCGATCTTACAAATAATCCCCATATAGTACAAAATTAGTAAAAATTAAATAAAAAGGGAAACACACAAAATACATAGTTTTTAAAAGTTTTTATTATGTAAAAATGACAAAAAGAAATCTGGTGAGAGAAGAAACCCAAAGAATAAAGTTATTATTTTATTTATGCCTTGATGCAAAAACAAGAAAATAAGCCCCAAACTTGCCGGTACTGATGGGGTTAAAATAACGTGTGTCAATCATCCGGTGAATGTGATCGATGGCACTCGCAGCCCCTGGTGGTAACTCGCACCCTAGGAAAATAAATGGATGCAGGGAATAAAAGCAGAAAAGTAAATGTAGGATCTGCCATTACCTAATACTCGGGTCACATGTGTTATATCAGACGCTGTATGTATTTATGTTCTCCGAAATGCTCTTACCCAGTGAGCCATGTAATCATTAGGAGTTCTCTCCATGAGACCGAACAACACAGCGCCGAGTAATTAACACTTGGTAGCAACTTGGTGACATAAGTTGTTACTTTGTGATCACTCAAGGATCTACTGCTGAGACCCCCGTTGATGCGAAGAATAAAGGGGCTGTGGCTCCTAATATTTTTCCAATACTTTGCTGTTTCGATCAACAGCTGTTCAAAGAAGTGAATCTAGAATCTATGAGGTCCCTTCCAGTGGACCACACCAATCAGAAAGGGATTCGCCTACTGGTGTCCTCCACCGGTGCCCTACAGACATTGGTGTAGCTAGAGTCCAATGGGCATCCTGAACAAAATTTGGGCTTGGATCCCAACCTGCATATTTGCCAGATGTATGGACTCTTGTAGTGTTCCAGATCCTGTGAAGACTTATGTGTTTTCCCCCCTCATATAACAATGTTCCCCATGCTGTAATAATGTCGCCAATCCTTGCTCCTTCCTGAAATAATGTCCCCTATCTTGGCCTCTTCTTGTTATATTGTCCCCCATCCTGGCTCATTCCTGTAATAACGTCCCCCATCCTAGCCTCTTCCTGTAATAATGTCTGCCATCCTGACCTCTTCCTGTAATAATGTCCCCCATCCTGGCCTCTTCCTGTAAGAATGTCCCCCATCCTAGCCTCTTCCTGTAATAATGTCTGCCATCCTGACCTCTTCCTGTAATAATGTCCCCCATCCTAGCCTCTTCCTGTAATAATGTCCCCCATCCTGGCCTCTTCCTGTAAGAATGTCCCCCATCCTAGCCTCTTCCTGTAATAATGTCCCCCATCCTGGCCTCTTCCTGTAAGAATGTCCCCCATCCTGGCCTCTTCCTTTAATAATGTCCCCCATCCTGGCACCTTCCTGTAATAATGTCCCCCATCCTGGCCTCTTCCTGTAATAATGTCCCCCATTCTGGACTCTTCCTTTAATAATGTCCCCCATCCTGGCTCATTCCTGTAATAATGTCCCCCATCCTGCCCCTTTCCTGTAATAATGTCCCCCATCCTGGCCTCTTCCTGTAAAAATGTCCCCCATCCTGGCCTCTTCCTGTAATAATGTCCCCCATTCTGGACTCTTCCTTTAATAATGTCCCCCATCCTGGCTCATTCCTGTAATAATGTCCCCCATCCTGCCCCTTTCCTGTAATAATGTCCCCCATCCTGGCCTCTTCCTGTAATAATGTCCCCCATCCTAGCCTCTTCCTGTAATAATGTCCCCCATCCTGGCCTCTTCCTTTAATAATGTCCCCCATCCTGGCTCGTTCCTGTAATAATGTCCCCCATCCTGGACTCTTCCTGTAATAATGTCCGCCATCCTGGCCTCTTCCTGTAATAATGTCTCCCACCCTGGCCTCTTCCTGTAATAATGTCCACCATCCTGGCCTCTTCCTTTAATAATGTCCCCCATCCTGGCCCCTTCCTTTAATAATGTCCCCCATCCTGGCCTCTTCCTGTAATAATGTCTCCCACCCTGGCCTCTTCCTGTAATAATGTCCCCCATCCTGGCCTCTTCCTTTAATAATGTCCCCCATCCTGGCCTCTTCCTTTAATAATGTCCCCCATCCTGGCTCATTCCTGTAATAATGTCCCCCATCCTGGCCTCTTCCTGTAATAATGTCCCCCATCCTGGCCTCTTCCTGTAATAATGTCCCCCATTCTGGCCTCTTCCTGTAATAATGTCCCCCATCCTGGCCTCTTCCTGTAATAATGTCCGCCATCCTGACCTCTTCCTGTAATAATGTCCCCCATCCTGGCCTCTTCCTGTAATAATGTCCCCCATCCTGGCTCATTCTTGTAATAATATCCCCCACCCTGGCCTCTTCCTGTAATAATGTTCTCCATTCTGGCTCATTCCTGTTATAATGTCCCCCATCCTGGCCTTTTCCTGTAATAATGTCCCCTATCCTTGGCCCCTTCCAGCTATAAAATCCTCCTCCATCCTGGGCGTTTTCCTGGTATAATGTTCCTCATCTTAAACTGCTTCCTGTAATAATGTCCCCCATCCTGGCCTCTTCCTGTAATAATGTCCCCCATCCTGGCCTCTTCCTTTAATAATGTCCCCCATCCTGGCTCATTCCTGTAATAATGTCCCCCATCCTGGCCTCTTCCTGTAATAATGTCTCCCACCCTGGCCTCTTCCTGTAATAATGTCTCCCACCCTGGCCTCTTCCTGTAATAATGTCTCCCACCCTGGCTCATTCTTGTAATAATATCCCCCACCCTGGCCTCTTCCTGTAATAATGTTCTCCATTCTGGCTCATTCCTGTTATAATGTCCCCCATCCTGGCCTTTTCCTGTAATAATGTCCCCTATCCTTGGCCCCTTCCAGCTATAAAATCCTCCTCCATCCTGGGCGTTTTCCTGGTATAATGTTCCTCATCTTAAACTGCTTCCTGTAATAATGTCCCCCATCCTGGCCTCTTCCTGTAATAATGTCCCCCATCCTGGCCTCTTCCTTTAATAATGTCCCCCATCCTGGCTCATTCCTGTAATAATGTCCCCCATCCTGGCCTCTTCCTGTAATAATGTCTCCCACCCTGGCCTCTTCCTGTAATAATGTCTCCCACCCTGGCCTCTTCCTGTAATAATGTCCCCCATCCTGGCCTCTTCCTTTAATAATGTCCCCCATCCTGACTCATTCCTGTAATAATGTCCCCCATCCTGGCCTCTTTCCAATAATAATGTCCCCCATCCTGCCCCTTTCCTGTAATAATGTCCCCCATTCTGGCCTCTTCCTGTAATAATGTCCGCCATCCTGACCTCTTCCTGCAATAATGTCCCCCATCCTGGCCTCTTCCTGTAATAATGTCCCCCATCCTGGCTCATTCGTGTAATAATATCCCCCATCCTGGCCTCTTCCTGTAATAATGTTCTCCATCCTGGCTCATTCCTGTAATAATGTCCCCCATCCTGGCCTCTTCCTGTAATAATGTCCCCCATCCTGGCCTCTTCCTGTAATAATGTCCCCCATCCTGGCCTCTTCCTGTAATAATGTCTCCCACCCTGGCCTCTTCCATTAATAATGTCCCCCATCCTGGCTCATTCCTGTAATAATGTCCCCCATCCTGGCCTCTTCCTGTAATAATGTCCCCCATCCTGGCCTCTTCCTGTAATAATGTCCCCCATTCTGGCCTCTTCCTGTAATATTGTCCGCCATCCTGACCTCTTCCTGTAATAATGTCCCCCATTCTGGCCTCTTCCTGTAATAATGTCCCCCATCCTGGCTCATTCTTGTAATAATATCCCCCACCCTGGCCTCTTCTTGTAATAATGTTCTCCATTCTGGCTCATTCCTGTAATAATGTCCCCCATCCTGGCCTTTTCCTGTAATAATGTCCCCCATCCTTGGCCCCTTCCAGCTATAAAATCCTCCTCCATCCTGGGTGTTTTCCTGGTATAATGTTCCTCATCTTAAACTGCTTCCTGTAATAATGTCCCCCATCCTGGCCTCTTCCTGTAATAATGTCCCCCATCCTAGCCTCTTCCTGTAATAATGCCGCCCATCCTACCCTCTTCCTGTAATAATGTCTCCCACCCTGGCCTCTTCCTGTAATGATGTCCCCCATCCTGGCCTCTTCCTTTAATAATGTCCCCCATCCTGGCCTCTTCCTTTAATAATGTCCCCCATCCTGGCTCATTCCTGTAATAATGTCCCCCATCCTGGCCTCTTCCTTTAATAATGTCCCCCATCCTGGCCTCTTCCTGCAATAATGTCCCCCATCATGGCCTCTTCCTTTAATAATGTCCCCCATCCTGGCTCATTCCTGTAATAATGTCCCCCATCCTGGCCTCTTCCTGTAATAATGTCCCCCATCCTGGCCTCTTCCTGTAATAATGTCCCCCATTCTGTCCTCTTCCTGTAATAATGTCCGCCATCCTGACCTCTTCCTGCAATAATGTCCCCCATACTGGCCTCTTCCTGTAATAATGTCCCCCATCCTGGCTCATTCGTGTAATAATATCCCCCATCCTGGCCTCTTCCTGTAATAATGTTCTCCATCCTGGCTCATTCCTGTAATAATGTCCCCCATCCTGGCCTCTTCCTGTAATAATGTCCCCCATCCTGGCCTCTTCCTGTAATAATGTCCCCCATCCTGGCCTCTTCCTGTAATAATGTCTCCCACCCTGGCCTCTTCCATTAATAATGTCCCCCATCCTGGCTCATTCCTGTAATAATGTCCCCCATCCTGGCCTCTTCCTGTAATAATGTCCCCCATCCTGGCCTCTTCCTGTAATAATGTCCCCCATCCTGGCTGCTTCCTGTAATAATGTCCCCCATTCTGGCCTCTTCCTGTAATAATGTCCGCCATCCTGACCTCTTCCTGCAATAATGTCCCCTATCCTGGCCTCTTCCTTTAATAATGTCCCCCATCCTGGCTCATTCCTGTAATAATGTCCCCCATCCTGGCCTCTTCCTGTAATAATGTCCCCCCATCCTGGTCTCTTCCTGTAATAATGTCCCCCATTCTGGCCTCTTCCTGTAATAATGTCCCCCATCCTGGCTCATTCGTGTAATAATATCCCCCATCCTGGCCTCTTCCTGTAATAATGTTCTCTATCCTGGCTCATTCCTGTAATAATCTCCCCCATCCTGGCCTCTTCCTGTAATAATGTCCCCCATCCTGGCCTCTTCCTGTAATAATGTCCCCCATTCTGGCCTCTTCCTGTAATAATGTCTCCCACCCTGGCCTCTTCCATTAATAATGTCCCCCATCCTGGCTCATTCCTGTAATAATGTCCCCCATCCTGGCCTCTTCCTGTAATAATGTCCCCCATCCTGGCCTCTTCCTGTAATAATGTCCCCCATTCTGGCCTCTTCCTGTAATAATGTCCGCCATCCTTGCCTCTTCCTGTAATAATGTCCCCCATTCTGGCCTCTTCCTGTAATAATGTCCCCCATCCTGGCTCATTCTTGTAACAATGTCCCCCATCCTGGCCTTTTCCTGTAATAATGTCCCCCATCCTTGGCCCCTTCCAGCTATAAAATCCTACTCCATCCTGGGCGTTTTCCTGGTATAATGTTCCCCATCTTAAACTGCTTTCTGTAATAATGTCCCCCATCCTGGCCTCTTCCTGTAATAATGTCCCCCATCCTAGCCTCTTCCTGTAATAATGCCGCCCATCCTACCCTCTTCCTGTAATAATGTCTCCCACCCTGGCCTCTTCCTGTAATGATGTCCCCCATCCTGGCCTCTTCCTGTAATAATGTCCCCCATCCTGGCTCATTCCTGTAATAATATCCCCCATCCTGGCCTCTTCCTGTAATAATGTTCTCCATCCTGGCTTATTCCTGTAACAATGTCCCCCATCCTGGCCTCTTCCTGTAATAATGTCCCCCATTGTTACGGGGGACTGTCTGATAATAACCTAAAGGAGTATCGGACAGTCAGGGTCCACCGTGCAAAGACTTTGCTGCAGACTATGGCAGAGTGCAATACCTCTGTTAACTCACAGAAGGATATAATAAGTAAGTAAAGCAATTCCTCCCTTACTTGGAGGGTGTGTAGAATGATCTCTGTTAATAATCACAGAGACAAAGGCAATGTGTGCGAAATGGCACCTACCTAGGTCCGCTCTTCTAGTGGTGCAAAAGAGACGAACAGCAGCGTAAGCCGCACAAAGCTCCTACCTCTGTTCGCTCCTCTAGTGTGCGAGGATACGAACAACTGCCAGACGCAGTATAAGGAACGTTACCCTAGTGGCAACGTCCACCTACGAGTCAAATCACAAGGCCCAGCCAGACCATGTGCCTTAAGCACCTGCCTATGTCCGCTCCACTAAGATGTAAGGATAAGGACCGCAGCCAAAGCTGTAAGGTATAAGAACGCTACCCTGCCGGTAGCGCTCACCTAGCATAGACAGAGGAATGCCTAGAGGAACGCGCACAGAGCGTCTACTCTTATGCATGAACCAAGAGGACTGAGCGCCATGCGGCGTGTGTCAGGGTCTTATATAGACTCTGTGCCTCATCCAAGATGGAGGACACCAGAGCCAATCCGCTGCCAGAACGACAGGAGTGACGTCATGCTGGCCTATCACCGAGCAAGGCGTCACAAGCACATGACCAGCGACCAATCGGCATAGAAGGTGTCAGAGACATGTGACCTCGTGTCAGCGATGATGTCACCCGCACATGTGCAATGGCTCCAAGATAGGACTTAGTCTCCAGCGCTCGCACATGTGTAGTAGCAAGAAATCTGGACTTAATCTCCAGCGCTCGCACATGTGCAGTAGCAAGAAATCTGGACTTAGTCTCCAGCGCTCGCACATGTGCAGTAGTGTCAGGGCCGGGCGGTCGGGCAGACCCAGGAGGTGGATCCACTGGACCGAACTCTAAGATGGTGGTAGGGAGTCCGGTAGCTGAAGCACTGATGGGCAGCAGAACAGTCCGTGCAAGTGAAGGTAGCGAAGGAGTCCCTGGGACCACGGAGTCACAGATGGTAGTCCGGGTGACGTAGCTCAGGTTCGGAGGCCGAGATGATGTCAGGCGGGGTCCGGAACCTTGGGAGCGAGATGACAGGTCACCGCAGGGATCCGAGATGGTACGGACTGTCAGATGGCAGACGGACAGCGTGCGGGGCTCGGGATTCAGCAGGACTGGATGGCGAGGCGGGATCAGCTCTAGAAGAGAGATACGTAAGTATGGCAGGAAAACACAAGGAGACCTGACTCCTAGCTCAGAAAACACGAAGATCAGGCCCCGCCCCCTTGGACAAGAACCCCCTTTATACCCCGTACCTGTCTAACCTCATTTCCTGTTAATGGGCGCTGGCCCTTTAAGAAAGGGTCAGTGACCGCGCGCGCGCCCTAATGCGCGTGCGCGCGGCCCGGGTGCCCGAAGCCAGGGAAGGAGGCTGAGAGGAGGACGCAGGGGAGCCGAGCAGGGCCTGGGAGGCCGTCGGGCGCCGGGATCGGCGGCCAGGAAGCCCAGGAAGGACGGGCACAAGGGACTGGGACGCGGGGAGCGTGGCAGGTGAGCCGGGGAGCGGGGCAGGGGACCCGGGAAGGGGAGCCGAGGACCCGGGGAGCGTGACAGTACCCCCCCCCACGCCCCCCTCCCCGCAACCGAGACATGAAGGCACGGATCAGAGGAGTGCCCACATTCTCCCTGGGTTCCCAGGATCTATCCTCAGGACCATACCCCTCCCAGTCCACCAGGAAGAACTGCCGGCCACGAACAGTCTTCATGGCCACGATATCTCTTACCGCGTAGATGTCGTCCTCAGCAATAGGAGGAGGAGCCGGGCTGGCAGCAGCGGAGAAGGGACCAAGGAACACCGGCTTGAGGAGAGAGACGTGGAAGGAGTTGGGTATTCTCATCGTGGCCGGAAGCTTCAGTTTGTAGGAGACCTCATTGATCTTGCTGAGGACCTTAAACGGCCCGATGTAGCGAGGACCCAGCTTGTAGGAAGGAATCTTCAGTCGGATGTACTGGGAAGCAAGCCAGACCAGGTCACCAGGAGAGAAACACGGAGGGTCTAGACGCCTTTTGTCAGCGTGTTTCTTCATCCGCTGGGAAGCGCGCCCAAGGGACGCCTTGACAGAGTCCCAAATGGTAGCGAAGTCACGGGCTACAGTATCAGCAGCAGGGACATCCGAAGAAGGGGATATAGGCAACGGGACGGAAGGCTGTAGTCCGTAAACGACATGGAAGGGAGATTTGGAGGACGACTCACTGACGTGGTGGTTATGGGAGAACTCAGCCCAAGGCAGAAGCGTGGACCAGTCGTCGTGATGGGCGTTGACATAGTGACGTAAGAAGGATGTCAAGATTTGATTGACCCTCTCCACTTGGCCATTAGACTGAGGATGGTAAGCGGAAGAAAAGTCCAGAGTCACTCCCAGATGTTTGCAGAGAGCCCTCCAGAAGCGGGAGGTGAACTGAGTTCCTCTGTCGGACACGATGTGGGAAGGAAAGCCATGTAAGCGAAAGATGTGTTGTATATAGGCTTCCGCGAGTTCCTGAGCAGAGGGCAGTCCGGGCATAGGGACGAAGTGAGCCATTTTGGAGAACCGATCCACCACGACCCATATGACTGTGTGTCCGGATGATACTGGCAAGTCCGTAATAAAGTCCATCGCTATGTGTTGCCATGGAACTGAGGGTATCGGCAGAGGCAGAAGACGGCCATAGGGCAGGTGTTTGGGCGTCTTGTTCCTGGCACAAGAGGGGCAGGCAGAGACAAAGGCGGCAACGTCCGTGCGAAGGGATGGCCACCAGTAATGGCGTACAATCGCACCCCATGTTCTCTTCTGGCCTGCATGGCCGGCTGTTTTCGAGGCATGACCCCAGTGTAACACTTTTTCCCTGTCGGTCTCAGAGACATAGGTCTTCCCGGGTGGTATCTGGGCCAGAGTGACAGGAGCCACCGGAACAATCTTGTTAGGAGAGATGATAGGTTGGATAGTCTCTTCCTCCTGCTCCAGGGGCATGAGAGACCTAGACAAGGCATCAGCGCGTATATTCTTGTCCGCGGGTCGGAAATGAAGCTGGAAGTCAAACCTGGCAAAGAATAAGGACCACCTGGCTTGCCGTGGGTTCAGTCGCTGAGCGGACCGCAGGTATTCCAGGTTCTTGTGGTCCGTGTAGATAATCACGGGGTACACTGCTCCTTCCAGGAGGTAGCGCCACTCCTCCAGAGCCAGTTTGACCGCTAATAGCTCTCGGTCACCGATGGTGTAATTACGTTCAGGTGCTGAGAAGCTTTTAGAGAAGAAACCGCAAGTCACCATCTTCCCGGAGGAGGATTTTTGCATGAGCACTGCTCCGGCTCCTGAGGAGGAAGCATCCACCTCTAAGGTGAACTGGCGGTTTAACTCTGGTCGGTGGAGTACAGGAGAGGAGGCGAATGCTCGCTTCAGGGAGCAAAATGCGGCGTCGGCCGCAGGTGACCAGTCCTTTGGATTAGCCTCCTTTTTGGTCAGAGCGGAGAGAGGAGCAGTCAGGGCGGAGAAGTGAGGAATAAACTGGCGGTAGTAGTTGGCAAATCCCAGGAACCGTTGGATTGCCTTCAGTCCAGAAGGGGGAGGCCAGTTGAGAATGGCGGAGACCTTCTTGGGATCCATCTGCAGCCCAGTCCCCGAGATGATGTATCCCAGGAAAGGAAGAGAAGACTGCTCAAAGACGCACTTCTCATATTTGGCGTAGAGACGATTCTCTCTCAGTCTTTGTAGAACCAGCTTTACGTTCTCTCTGTGGGTCTGGAGGTCCGGAGAGAAAACAAGAATGTCATCCAGATAAACTACTACACATACGTAGAGGAGGTCCCGGAAAATGTCGTTCACCAGTTCTTGGAATACGGCAGGAGCGTTACACAGACCGAAGGGCATCACACAGTATTCATAGTGCCCATCGCGAGTATTAAACGCGGTCTTCCATTCGTCCCCAGAGCGGATACGAACTAGGTTGTAGGCACCCCGAAGATCCAGTTTGGTGAACACACGGGCTCCTCTGAGCCGATCGAACAGTTCGGGGATGAGCGGTAGGGGGTACTTGTTTTTTATAGTAATCTGATTCAAGCCCCGGTAGTCAATGCATGGGCGAAGGTCACCCTCTTTCTTCTTAACGAAGAAGAAGCCTGCTCCCGCAGGAGAGGAGGATCTCCGGATGAATCCCTTTGCCAGGCTTTCCATGATGTAGGTGGACATGGCCCTGGTTTCGGCTGGAGACAACGGGTATATCCGTCCTCGAGGTGGTGTTGTTCCTGGGAGCAGGTCGATGGCGCAATCGTAGGGACGGTGTGGCGGAAGTACCTCAGACTCCTTCTTGTCAAAAACGTCCGTGAAGGACCAATAGGCCGGGGGCAGACCCGGTAGGTTCTCAGGAACCGGAGGTCGTCGGACTGGTTGTATAGACTTTAGACATCTCTCATGACAGGCAGAGCCCCAACGGGTGATTTCGCCAGTACCCCAGTTGACTGAGGGTTCGTGTGTTCGCAACCAAGGAAGTCCCAGCAGGACTTGGTGGGACATGTGTGGAAGGACGTAGAGAGCGATGTTCTCGGTGTGCAGAGCACCGATACGCAGTTCCACCGGCTTCGTGATCCAGGAGATGGTATCAGAGAGGGGTCTCCCATCCACCGAGGCAATCAGTAGGGGCTTCTCGAGTAGAGTAACAGGCAGCTGGTATTTGTCCACCGTGGCCTGCTGGATAAAATTGCCTGCTGCTCCGGAGTCGAGGTATGCCTCAGCCGTGAAGCGCGTCTCTCCTGTTGATACTTGTACCGTCCACATAACTGGGTCGGAGAGAGTCCCAGCACCTAGGGTGGCCTCTCCTACCAACCCTAGGCTTTGGAGTTTCCCGGCCTTTCCGGACAGGAGCGTAGGAGATGTGTGTCCCCTCCGCAGTAAAAGCAGAGGCCCTTGGCGAGCCGCTCTGCTCGACGTTGGTCAGACTGTCGTACTCGATCAACCTGCATGGGTTCGTGGACAGGAATCCCAGCTGTAGATGACTGTGGCACAGAGGACTTCTGTGGCGGAGAGGAGTGCCGTACCGCACGTCGCTCACGAACCAGCTCTTTGGAGCGCTCCTGAAAACGAATGTCCACTCGCGTGGCTAGGGCAATCAGGGCATCTAGGGTGGAGGGCATGTCACGACCCGCCAACTCATCTTTGATGCGACTTGACAGTCCTTCCCAGAAGGCGGCTGTCAGGGCCTCATTATTCCACCCGAGTTCAGAAGCCAAAGTGCGGAAACGGATGGCGTATTGGCCCACCGTCAGTGTTCCTTGACGTAGGCGGAGAAGTGATGAAGCAGACGCAGAGGCGCGTCCCGGCTCGTCAAAGGTACTGCGAAAGGCCTGCAGGAACTCTTGAAGATCCTTGGTCATGGGGTCCTCCTTCTCCCACAAGGGGTTCATCCACGCCAGTGCCTCGCCCTCCAGGTGAGACATTATAAAGGCGACCTTGGCTTGGTCGGAGGCGAACAGATGGGGCAGCTGCGTGAAGTGAAGGGAGCATTGGTTTATGAAGCCCCTGCAGGTCTTGGGATCTCCAGCATAACGAGGAGGTGACGCCAAACGGAGTCGGGAAGCATCCGACGCGGCTGCCACTGGTGCGGGAGCCGTGGATTGCCTAGTGGGAGACCTGGGTGCTGCAGGCGTCATTGATGCTTGTAATGTGTACAGGCGAGTGTCCACGGAGGTCATAAATTGCAGCATGCGGGTCTGGACTTCACGCTGGCGTTGGAGTTCCTCTTGCAGGGCCAATAGTGCTGCAGCGGGATCCATGGCCTGATCTTACTGTCAGGGCCGGGCGGTCGGGCAGACCCAGGAGGTGGATCCACTGGACCGAACTCTAAGATGGTGGTAGGGAGTCCGGTAGCTGAAGCACTGATGGGCAGCAGAACAGTCCGTGCAAGTGAAGGTAGCGAAGGAGTCCCTGGGACCACGGAGTCACAGATGGTAGTCCGGGTGACGTAGCTCAGGTTCGGAGGCCGAGATGATGTCAGGCGGGGTCCGGAACCTTGGGAGCGAGATGACAGGTCACCGCAGGGATCCGAGATGGTACGGACTGTCAGATGGCAGACGGACAGCGTGCGGGGCTCGGGATTCAGCAGGACTGGATGGCGAGGCGGGATCAGCTCTAGAAGAGAGATACGTAAGTATGGCAGGAAAACACAAGGAGACCTGACTCCTAGCTCAGAAAACACGAAGATCAGGCCCCGCCCCCTTGGACAAGAACCCCCTTTATACCCCGTACCTGTCTAACCTCATTTCCTGTTAATGGGCGCTGGCCCTTTAAGAAAGGGTCAGTGACCGCGCGCGCGCGCCCTAATGGACGGGCACAAGGGACTGGGACGCGGGGAGCGTGGCAGGTGAGCCGGGGAGCGGGGCAGGGGACCCGGGAAGGGGAGCCGAGGACCCGGGGAGCGTGACAAGTAGCAAGAAATCTGGACATAGTCTCCAGTGCTCGCAGCAACCGTAACACCCATCCTGAGCTCTTCCTGTAATAATGTCCCCCATCCTAGCCTCTTCCTGTAATAATGTCTCCCACCCTGGCCTCTTCCTGTAATAATGTCCCCCATCCTGGCCTCTCCTTTAATAATGTCCCCCATCCTGGCCTCTTCCTTTAATAATGTCCCCCATCCTGGCCTCTTCCTTTAATAATGTCCCCATCCTGGCTCATTCCTGTAATAATGTCCCCCATCCTGGCCTCTTCCTGTAATAATGTCCCCCATCCTGGCTCATTCTTGTAATAATATCCCCCACCCTGGCCTCTTCCTGTAATAATGTTCTCCATTCTGGCTTATTCCTGCTGTAATAATGTCCCCCATCCTGGCCTTTTCCTGCAATAATGTCCCCCATCCTTGGCCCCTTCCAGCTATAAAATCCTCCTTCATCCTGGGCGTTTTCCTGGTATAATGTTCCTCATCTTAAACTGCTTCCTGTAATAATGTCCCCCATCCTGCCCTTTCCTGTAATAATGTCTCCCACCCTGGCCTCTTCCTGTAATAATGTCCCCCATCCTGGCCTCTTCCTTTAATAATGTCCCCCATCCTGGCTCATTCCTGTAATAATGTCCCCCATCCTGGCCTCTTCCTGTAATAATGTCCCCCATCCTGCCCCTTTCCTGTAATAATGTCCCCCATCCTGGCCTCTATCTGTAATAATGTCCACCATTCTGGCCTCTTCCTGTAATAATGTCCGCCATCCTGACCTCTTCCTGTAATAATGTCCCCCATCCTGGCCTCTTCCTTTAATAATGTCTCCCATCCTGGCTCATTCCTGTAATATTGTCCCCCATCCTGGCCTCTTCCTGTAATAATGTCCCCCATCCTGCCCCCTTCCTGTAATAATCTCCCCCATCCTGGCCTCTTCCTGTAATAATGTCCCCCATCCTGGCCTCTTCCTGTAATAATGTCCCCATCCTGGCTCATTCCGGTAATAATATCCCCAACCCTGGCCTCTTGCTGTAATAATGTTCTCCATCCTGGCTCATTCCTGTAATAATGTCCCCCATCCTGGCCTTTTCCTGTAATAATGTCCCCCATCCTGGCCTCTTCCTGTAATAATGTCCCCCATTCTGGCCTCTTCCTGTAATAATGTCCCCCATCCTGGCCTCTTCCTGTAATAATGTCCCCCATCCTGAACTCTTCCTGTAATAATATCCCCCATCCTGGCCTCTTCCTGTGATAATGTCCCCCATCCTGGCCTCTTCCTGTAATAATGTCCCCCATCCTGGCCTCTTCCTGTAATAATGTCCCCCATCCTGGCCTCTTCCTGTAATAATGTCCCCCATCCTGGCCTCTTCCTGTAATAATGTCCGGCATCCTGACCTCTTCCTGTAATAATGTCCCCCATCCTGGCTCATTCTTGTAATAATATCCCCCACCCTGGCCTCTTCCTGTAATAATGTTCTCCATTCTGGCTCATTCCTGTTATAATGTCCCCCATCCTGGCCTTTTCATGTAATAATGTCCCCCATCCTGGCTCATTCCTGTAATAATGTCCCCCATCCTGCCCCTTTCCTGTAATAATGTCCCCCATCCTGGCCTCTTCCTTTAATAATGTCCCCCATCCTGGCTCGTTCCTGTAATAATGTCCCCCATCCTGGACTCTTCCTGTAATAATGTCCGCCATCCTGGCCTCTTCCTGTAATAATGTCTCCCACCCTGGCCTCTTCCTGTAATAATGTCCACCATCCTGGCCTCTTCCTTTAATAATGTCCCCCATCCTGGCCCCTTCCTTTAATAATGTCCCCCATCCTGGCCTCTTCCTGTAATAATGTCTCCCACCCTGGCCTCTTCCTGTAATAATGTCCCCCATCCTGGCCTCTTCCTTTAATAATGTCCCCCATCCTGGCCTCTTCCTTTAATAATGTCCCCCATCCTGGCTCATTCCTGTAATAATGTCCCCCATCCTGGCCTCTTCCTGTAATAATGTCCCCCATTCTGGCCTCTTCCTGTAATAATGTCCCCCATCCTGGCCTCTTCCTGTAATAATGTCCGCCATCCTGACCTCTTCCTGTAATAATGTCACCCATCCTGGCCTCTTCCTGTAATAATGTCCCCCATCCTGGCTCATTCTTGTAATAATATCCCCCACCCTGGCCTCTTCCTGTAATAATGTTCTCCATTCTGGCTCATTCCTGTTATAATGTCCCCCATCCTGGCCTTTTCCTGTAATAATGTCCCCTATCCTTGGCCCCTTCCAGCTATAAAATCCTCCTCCATCCTGGGCGTTTTCCTGGTATAATGTTCCTCATCTTAAACTGCTTCCTGTAATAATGTCCCCCATCCTGGCCTCTTCCTGTAATAATGTCCCCCATCCTGGCCTCTTCCTTTAATAATGTCCCCCATCCTGGCTCATTCCTGTAATAATGTCCCCCATCCTGGCCTCTTCCTGTAATAATGTCTCCCACCCTGGCCTCTTCCTGTAATAATGTCTCCCACCCTGGCCTCTTCCTGTAATAATGTCCCCCATCCTGGCCTCTTCCTTTAATAATGTCCCCCATCCTGACTCATTCCTGTAATAATGTCCCCCATCCTGGCCTCTTTCCAATAATAATGTCCCCCATCCTGCCCCTTTCCTGTAATAATGTCCCCCATTCTGGCCTCTTCCTGTAATAATGTCCGCCATCCTGACCTCTTCCTGCAATAATGTCCCCCATCCTGGCCTCTTCCTGTAATAATGTCACCCATCCTGGCTCATTCGTGTAATAATATCCCCCATCCTGGCCTCTTCCTGTAATAATGTTCTCCATCCTGGCTCATTCCTGTAATAATGTCCCCCATCCTGGCCTCTTCCTGTAATAATGTCCCCCATCCTGGCCTCTTCCTGTAATAATGTCCCCCATCCTGGCCTCTTCCTGTAATAATGTCTCCCACCCTGGCCTCTTCCATTAATAATGTCCCCCATCCTGGCTCATTCCTGTAATAATGTCCCCCATCCTGGCCTCTTCCTGTAATAATGTCCCCCATCCTAGCCTCTTCCTGTAATAATGTCCCCCATTCTGGCCTCTTCCTGTAATAATGTCCGCCATCCTGACCTCTTCCTGTAATAATGTCCCCCATTCTGGCCTCTTCCTGTAATAATGTCCCCCATCCTGGCTCATTCTTGTAATAATATCCCCCACCCTGGCCTCTTCTTGTAATAATGTTCTCCATTCTGGCTCATTCCTGTAATAATGTCCCCCATCCTGGCCTTTTCCTGTAATAATGTCCCCCATCCTTGGCCCCTTCCAGCTATAAAATCCTCCTCCATCCTGGGTGTTTTCCTGGTATAATGTTCCTCATCTTAAACTGCTTCCTGTAATAATGTCCCCCATCCTGGCCTCTTCCTGTAATAATGTCCCCCATCCTAGCCTCTTCCTGTAATAATGCCGCCCATCCTACCCTCTTCCTGTAATAATGTCTCCCACCCTGGCCTCTTCCTGTAATGATGTCCCCCATCCTGGCCTCTTCCTTTAATAATGTCCCCCATCCTGGCCTCTTCCTTTAATAATGTCCCCCATCCTGGCTCATTCCTGTAATAATGTCCCCCATCCTGGCCTCTTCCTTTAATAATGTCCCCCATCCTGGCCTCTTCCTGCAATAATGTCCCCCATCATGGCCTCTTCCTTTAATAATGTCCCCCATCCTGGCTCATTCCTGTAATAATGTCCCCCATCCTGGCCTCTTCCTGTAATAATGTCCCCCATCCTGGCCTCTTCCTGTAATAATGTCCCCCATTCTGTCCTCTTCCTGTAATAATGTCCGCCATCCTGACCTCTTCCTGCAATAATGTCCCCCATACTGGCCTCTTCCTGTAATAATGTCCCCCATCCTGGCTCATTCGTGTAATAATATCCCCCATCCTGGCCTCTTCCTGTCATAATGTTCTCCATCCTGGCTCATTCCTGTAATAATGTCCCCCATCCTGGCCTCTTCCTGTAATAATGTCCCCTATCCTGGCCTCTTCCTGTAATAATGTCCCCCATCCTGGCCTCTTCCTGTAATAATGTCTCCCACCCTGGCCTCTTCCATTAATAATGTCCCCCATCCTGGCTCATTCCTGTAATAATGTCCCCCATCCTGGCCTCTTCCTGTAATAATGTTCCCCATCCTGGCCTCTTCCTGTAATAATGTCCCCCATCCTGGCCGCTTCCTGTAATAATGTCCCCCATTCTGGCCTCTTCCTATAATAATGTCCGCCATCCTGACCTCTTCCTGCAATAATGTCCCCTATCCTGGCCTCTTCCTTTAATAATGTCCCCCATCCTGGCTCATTCCTGTAATAATGTCCCCCATCCTGGCCTCTTCCTGTAATAATGTTCCCCATCCTGGTCTCTTCCTGTAATAATGTCCCCCATTCTGGCCTCTTCCTGTAATAATGTCCCCCATCCTGGCTCATTCGTGTAATAATATCCCCCATCCTGGCCTCTTCCTGTAATAATGTTCTCCATCCTGGCTCATTCCTGTAATAATCTCCCCCATCCTGGCCTCTTCCTGTAATAATGTCCCCCATCCTGGCCTCTTCCTGTAATAATGTCCCCCATCCTGGCCTCTTCCTGTAATAATGTCTCCCACCCTGGCCTCTTCCATTAATAATGTCCCCCATCCTGGCTCATTCCTGTAATAATGTCCCCCATCCTGGCCTCTTCCTGTAATAATGTCCCCCATCCTGGCCTCTTCCTGTAATAATGTCCCCCATTCTGGCCTCTTCCTGTAATAATGTCCGCCATCCTTGCCTCTTCCTGTAATAATGTCCCCCATTCTGGCCTCTTCCTGTAATAATGTCCCCCATCCTGGCTCATTCTTGTAATAATGTCCCCCATCCTGGCCTTTTCCTGTAATAATGTCCCCCATCCTTGGCCCCCTTCCAGCTATAAAATCCTACTCCATCCTGGGCGTTTTCCTGGTATAATGTTCCCCATCTTAAACTGCTTTCTGTAATAATGTCCCCCATCCTGGCCTCTTCCTGTAATAATGTCCCCCATCCTAGCCTCTTCCTGTAATAATGCCGCCCATCCTACCCTCTTCCTGTAATAATGTCTCCCACCCTGGCCTCTTCCTGTAATGATGTCCCCCATCCTGGCCTCTTCCTGTAATAATGTCCCCCATCCTGGCTCATTCCTGTAATAATATCCCCCATCCTGGCCTCTTCCTGTAATAATGTCCCCCATCCTAGCCTCTTCCTGTAATAATGCCGCCCATCCTACCCTCTTCCTGTAATAATGTCTCCCACCCTGGCCTCTTCCTGTAATGATGTCCCCCATCCTGGCCTCTTCCTGTAATAATGTCCCCCATCCTGGCTCATTCCTGTAATAATATCCCCCATCCTGGCCTCTTCCTGTAATAATGTCACCCATCCTGGCTCATTCGTGTAATAATATCCCCCATCCTGGCCTCTTCCTGTAATAATGTTCTCCATCCTGGCTCATTCCTGTAACAATGTCCCCCATCCTGGCCTCTTCCTGTAATAATGTCCCCCATTGTTACGGGGGGCTGTCTGATAATAACCTAAAGGAGTATCAGACAGTCAGGGTCCACCGTGCAAAGACTTTGCTGCAGACTATGGCAGAGTGCAATACCTCTGTTAACTCACAGAAGGATATAATAAGTAAGTAAAGCAATTCCTCCCTTACTTGGAGGGTGTGTAGAATGATCTCTGTTAATAATCACAGAGACAAAGGCAATGTGTGCGAAATGGCACCTATCTAGGTCCGCTCTTCTAGTGGTGCAAAAGAGACGAACAGCAGCGTAAGCCGCACAAAGCTCCTACCTCTGTTCGCTCCTCTAGTGTGCGAGGATACGAACAACTGCCAGACGCAGTATAAGGAACGTTACCCTAGCGGCAACGTCCACCTACGAGTAGAATCACAAGGCCCAGCCAGACCATGTGCCTCAGGCACCTGCCTATGTCCGCTCCACTAAGATGTAAGGATAAGGACCGCAGCCAAAGCTGTAAGGTATAAGAACGCTACCCTGCCGGTAGCGCTCACCTAGCATAGACAGAGGAATGCCTAGAGGAATGCGCACAGAGCGTCTACTCTTATGCATGAACCAAGAGGACTGAGCGCCATGCGGTGTGTGTCAGGGTCTTATATAGACTCTGTGCCTCATCCAAGATGGAGGACACCAGAGCCAATCCGCTGCCAGAACGACAGGAGTGACGTCATGCTGGCCTATCACCGAGCAAGGCGTCACAAGCACATGACCAGCGACCAATCGGCATAGAAGGTGTCAGAGACATGTGACCTCGTGTCAGCGATGATGTCACCCGCACATGTGCAATGGCTCCAAGATAGGACTTAGTCTCCAGCGCTCGCACATGTGTAGTAGCAAGAAATCTGGACTTAATCTCCAGCGCTCGCACATGTGCAGTAGCAAGAAATCTGGACTTAGTCTCCAGCGCTCGCACATGTGCAGTAGCAAGAAATCTGGACATAGTCTCCAGTGCTCGCAGCAACCGTAACACCCATCCTGAGCTCTTCCTGTAATAATGTCTCCCACCCTGGCCTCTTCCTGTAATAATGTCCCCCATCCTGGCCTCTCCTTTAATAATGTCCCCCATCCTGGCCTCTTCCTTTAATAATGTCCCCCATCCTGGCCTCTTCCTTTAATAATGTCCCCATCCTGGCTCATTCCTGTAATAATGTCCCCCATCCTGGCCTCTTCCTGTAATAATGTCCCCCATCCTGGCTCATTCTTGTAATAATATCCCCCACCCTGGCCTCTTCCTGTAATAATGTTCTCCATTCTGGCTTATTCCTGCTGTAATAATGTCCCCCATCCTGGCCTTTTCCTGCAATAATGTCCCCCATCCTTGGCCCCTTCCAGCTATAAAATCCTCCTCCATCCTGGGCGTTTTCCTGGTATAATGTTCCTCATCTTAAACTGCTTCCTGTAATAATGTCCCCCATCCTGCCCTTTCCTGTAATAATGTCCCCCATCTTAGCCTCTTCCTGTAATAATGTCCCCCATCCTGGCCTCTTCCTTTAATAATGTCCCCCATCCTGGCTCATTCCTGTAATAATATCCCCCATCCTGGCCTCTTCCTGTAATAATGTCCCCCATCCTGGCCTCTTCCTGTAATAATGTCTCCCACCCTGGCCTCTTCCTGTAATAATGTCCCCCATCCTGGCCTCTTCCTTTAATAATGTCCCCCATCCTGGCTCATTCCTGTAATAATGTCCCCCATCCTGGCCTCTTCCTGTAATAATGTCCCCCATCCTGCCCCTTTCCTGTAATAATGTCCCCCATCCTGGCCTCTATCTGTAATAATGTCCACCATTCTGGCCTCTTCCTGTAATAATGTCCGCCATCCTGACCTCTTCCTGTAATAATGTCCCCCATTCTGGCCTCTTCCTTTAATAATGTCTCCCATCCTGGCTCATTCCTGTAATATTGTCCCCCATCCTGGCCTCTTCCTGTAATAATGTCCCCCATCCTGCCCCCTTCCTGTAATAATCTCCCCCATCCTGGCCTCTTCCTGTAATAATGTCCCCCATCCTGGCCTCTTCCTGTAATAATGTCCCCATCCTGGCTCATTCCTGTAATAATATCCCCAACCCTGGCCTCTTGCTGTAATAATGTTCTCCATCCTGGCTCATTCCTGTAATAATGTCCCCCATCCTGGCCTTTTCCTGTAATAATGTCCCCCATCCTGGCCTCTTCCTGTAATAATGTCCCCCATTCTGGCCTCTTCCTGTAATAATGTCCCCCATCCTGGCCTCTTCCTGTAATAATGTCCCCCATCCTGGCCTCTTCCTGTAATAATATCCCCCATCCTGGCCTCTTCCTGTGATAATGTCCCCCATCCTGGCCTCTTCCTGTAATAATGTCCCCCATCCTGGCCTCTTCCTGTAATAATGTCCCCCATCCTGGCCTCTTCCTGTAATAATGTCCCCCATCCTGGCCTCTTCCTGTAATAATGTCCGGCATCCTGACCTCTTCCTGTAATAATGTCCCCCATCCTGGCTCATTCTTGTAATAATATCCCCCACCCTGGCCTCTTCCTGTAATAATGTTCTCCATTCTGGCTCATTCCTGTTATAATGTCCCCCATCCTGGCCTTTTCCTGTAATAATGTCCCCCATCCTGGCTCATTCCTGTAATAATGTCCCCCATCCTGCCCCTTTCCTGTAATAATGTCCCCCATCCTGGCCTCTTCCTTTAATAATGTCCCCCATCCTGGCTCGTTCCTGTAATAATGTCCCCCATCCTGGACTCTTCCTGTAATAATGTCCGCCATCCTGGCCTCTTCCTGTAATAATGTCTCCCACCCTGGCCTCTTCCTGTAATAATGTCCACCATCCTGGCCTCTTCCTTTAATAATGTCCCCCATCCTGGCCCCTTCCTTTAATAATGTCCCCCATCCTGGCCTCTTCCTGTAATAATGTCTCCCACCCTGGCCTCTTCCTGTAATAATGTCCCCCATCCTGGCCTCTTCCTTTAATAATGTCCCCCATCCTGGCCTCTTCCTTTAATAATGTCCCCCATCCTGGCTCATTCCTGTAATAATGTCCCCCATCCTGGCCTCTTCCTGTAATAATGTCCCCCATCCTGGCCTCTTCCTGTAATAATGTCCCCCATTCTGGCCTCTTCCTGTAATAATGTCCCCCATCCTGGCCTCTTCCTGTAATAATGTCCGCCATCCTGACCTCTTCCTGTAATAATGTCCCCCATCCTGGCCTCTTCCTGTAATAATGACCCCCATCCTGGCTCATTCTTGTAATAATATCCCCCACCCTGGCCTCTTCCTGTAATAATGTTCTCCATTCTGGCTCATTCCTGTTATAATGTCCCCCATCCTGGCCTTTTCCTGTAATAATGTCCCCTATCCTTGGCCCCTTCCAGCTATAAAATCCTCCTCCATCCTGGGCGTTTTCCTGGTATAATGTTCCTCATCTTAAACTGCTTCCTGTAATAATGTCCCCCATCCTGGCCTCTTCCTGTAATAATGTCCCCCATCCTGGCCTCTTCCTTTAATAATGTCCCCCATCCTGGCTCATTCCTGTAATAATGTCCCCCATCCTGGCCTCTTCCTGTAATAATGTCTCCCACCCTGGCCTCTTCCTGTAATAATGTCTCCCACCCTGGCCTCTTCCTGTAATAATGTCCCCCATCCTGGCCTCTTCCTTTAATAATGTCCCCCATCCTGAATCATTCCTGTAATAATGTCCCCCATCCTGGCCTCTTTCCAATAATAATGTCCCCCATCCTGCCCCTTTCCTGTAATAATGTCCCCCATTCTGGCCTCTTCCTGTAATAATGTCCGCCATCCTGACCTCTTCCTGCAATAATGTCCCCCATCCTGGCCTCTTCCTGTAATAATGTCACCCATCCTGGCTCATTCGTGTAATAATATCCCCCATCCTGGCCTCTTCCTGTAATAATGTTCTCCATCCTGGCTCATTCCTGTAATAATGTCCCCCATCCTGGCCTCTTCCTGTAATAATGTCCCCCATCCTGGCCTCTTCCTGTAATAATGTCCCCCATCCTGGCCTCTTCCTGTAATAATGTCTCCCACCCTGGCCTCTTCCATTAATAATGTCCCCCATCCTGGCTCATTCCTGTAATAATGTCCCCCATCCTGGCCTCTTCCTGTAATAATGTCCCCCATCCTAGCCTCTTCCTGTAATAATGTCCCCCATTCTGGCCTCTTCCTGTAATAATGTCCGCCATCCTGACCTCTTCCTGTAATAATGTCCCCCATTCTGGCCTCTTCCTGTAATAATGTCCCCCATCCTGGCTCATTCTTGTAATAATATCCCCCACCCTGGCCTCTTCTTGTAATAATGTTCTCCATTCTGGCTCATTCCTGTAATAATGTCCCCCATCCTGGCCTTTTCCTGTAATAATGTCCCCCATCCTTGGCCCCTTCCAGCTATAAAATCCTCCTCCATCCTGGGTGTTTTCCTGGTATAATGTTCCTCATCTTAAACTGCTTCCTGTAATAATGTCCCCCATCCTGGCCTCTTCCTGTAATAATGTCCCCCATCCTAGCCTCTTCCTGTAATAATGCCGCCCATCCTACCCTCTTCCTGTAATAATGTCTCCCACCCTGGCCTCTTCCTGTAATGATGTCCCCCATCCTGGCCTCTTCCTTTAATAATGTCCCCCATCCTGGCCTCTTCCTTTAATAATGTCCCCCATCCTGGCTCATTCCTGTAATAATGTCCCCCATCCTGGCCTCTTCCTTTAATAATGTCCCCCATCCTGGCCTCTTCCTGCAATAATGTCCCCCATCATGGCCTCTTCCTTTAATAATGTCCCCCATCCTGGCTCATTCCTGTAATAATGTCCCCCATCCTGGCCTCTTCCTGTAATAATGTCCCCCATCCTGGCCTCTTCCTGTAATAATGTCCCCCATTCTGTCCTCTTCCTGTAATAATGTCCGCCATCCTGACCTCTTCCTGCAATAATGTCCCCCATACTGGCCTCTTCCTGTAATAATGTCCCCCATCCTGGCTCATTCGTGTAATAATATCCCCCATCCTGGCCTCTTCCTGTCATAATGTTCTCCATCCTGGCTCATTCCTGTAATAATGTCCCCCATCCTGGCCTCTTCCTGTAATAATGTCCCCCATCCTGGCCTCTTCCTGTAATAATGTCCCCCATCCTGGCCTCTTCCTGTAATAATGTCTCCCACCCTGGCCTCTTCCATTAATAATGTCCCCCATCCTGGCTCATTCCTGTAATAATATCCCCCATCCTGGCCTCTTCCTGTAATAATGTCCCCCATCCTGGCCTCTTCCTGTAATAATGTCTCCCACCCTGGCCTCTTCCTGTAATAATGTCCCCCATCCTGGCCTCTTCCTTTAATAATGTCCCCCATCCTGGCTCATTCCTGTAATAATGTCCCCCATCCTGGCCTCTTCCTGTAATAATGTCCCCCATCCTGCCCCTTTCCTGTAATAATGTCCCCCATCCTGGCCTCTTCCTGTAATAATGTCCACCATTCTGGCCTCTTCCTGTAATAATGTCCGCCATCCTGACCTCTTCCTGTAATAATGTCCCCCATCCTGGCCTCTTCCTTTAATAATGTCTCCCATCCTGGCTCATTCCTGTAATATTGTCCCCCATCCTGGCCTCTTCCTGTAATAATGTCCCCCATCCTGCCCCCTTCCTGTAATAATCTCCCCCATCCTGGCCTCTTCCTGTAATAATGTCCCCCATCCTGGCCTCTTCCTGTAATAATGTCCCCATCCTGGCTCATTCCTGTAATAATATCCCCAACCCTGGCCTCTTGCTGTAATAATGTTCTCCATCCTGGCTCATTCCTGTAATAATGTCCCCCATCCTGGCCTTTTCCTGTAATAATGTCCCCCATCCTGGCCTCTTCCTGTAATAATGTCCCCCATTCTGGCCTCTTCCTGTAATAATGTCCCCCATCCTGGCCTCTTCCTGTAATAATGTCCCCTATCCTGGCCTCTTCCTGTAATAATATCCCCCATCCTGGCCTCTTCCTGTGATAATGTCCCCCATCCTGGCCTCTTCCTGTAATAATGTCCCCCATCCTGGCCTCTTCCTGTAATAATGTCCCCCATCCTGGCCTCTTCCTGTAATAATGTCCCCCATCCTGGCCTCTTCCTGTAATAATGTCCGGCATCCTGACCTCTTCCTGTAATAATGTCCCCCATCCTGGCTCATTCTTGTAATAATATCCCCCACCCTGGCCTCTTCCTGTAATAATGTTCTCCATTCTGGCTCATTCCTGTTATAATGTCCCCCATCCTGGCCTTTTCCTGTAATAATGTCCCCCATCCTTGGCCCCTTCCAGCTATAAAATCCTCCTCCATCCTGGGCGTTTTCCTGGTATAATGTTCCTCATCTTGATCAGCTTCCAGTAATAATGTCCTTCATCCTGTGCCCCTTCCAGGTATAATCTCTCCATCCTGGGCCCCTTCCTTGTGTAATGTCTGTGGAGACACGGGGCTCAGTGGGTGCTCTCGTCCACTAAAACCCGCCGCCTTTAGAAAGACAGCGTGGCTCAGGGCTCATCCCAAGTGAACGCCGGCCTCCTTAACCGTGGGCGTAACACTACTCAGACAACACAGGGTGAGGGAGTCACAATAATTAGACTTTATTGGATCCCCAAACAATTAACGGCACATACCACATAACCAGCAAAACACAAATGTAACAGGCACCAGAATCTTACCCTTCCGCTGGCTCACCAGGGATTAGAATGTCCGGGCCTCAGAGCTTCCAGGGCCGCTTACTCCAATCCAGCAGCACCCCGCTTTCGACGGGCACCCACCGAGATAGGAATAGCGCCAGATTTAGGAAGCTGTGTGAGGTCTGCAAAGTCTGTAGCCAGGTGACCGGATTGTCCCAACCTGAGTGTCCTCCTTAGGTAGTCCTGGTATGATGATACAATCCTGGCAGCCGGAGTCGGAATCCCTAGGCTGTGGATATGGTCTCCAACCGGAACCGGAGTCCCTAGATTGAAGCCATAAGATATCCTGATCCTCTAGTCAGCTCTAAGGAGCTTAGACAGGATCCATCAGCATCCGTCAACAACAACCTGGTGGCTTAAAGAAATCCCTTTTATAGCCACAGCCTTCCACTTGGATACACTGCATCCTCATCAATTGGTTGGACAAGATCGCCTCTCTTATTGGATGAATCTCAAGCTGCATGGACAATGTTCATCCAAATGATGTCTACAGAAAGACTGAGGGTATACATGTAGTCTGGAATGCACAGACTAGATAATGGCTAATAATAATCACATTAGCAATACACAACTACAATACAATGATTACTGGAAGAGTCTGGAGAAACAATAGCTAAGCAAACATGAGATAGCACACAGAAGAACAATGACGTCTGGCTGAATTTTAAGAAACTTTAACCCATGAGAGGCATTGGGTGTCCATGTCGTCACAATGTCTCCCTTTCCTGGAACAATGTCCTCCATCCTGGGCCCCATCCCAGTATAATGTCTCTAACCTGGTCCTCTTCCAGTAATATATGTACAGTCAGGGCCAGAAATATTTGGACAGTGACACAAGTTTTGTTATTTTAGCTGTTTACAAAAACATGTTCAGAAATACAATTATATATATAATATGGGCTGAAAGTGCACACTCCCAGCTGCAATATGAGAGTTTTCACATCCAAATCGGAGAAAGGGTTTAGGAATCATAGCTCTGTAATGCATAGCCTCCTCTTTTTCAAGGGACCAAAAGTAATTGGACAAGGGACTCTAAGGGCTGCAATTAACTCTGAAGGCGTCTCCCTCGTTAACCTGTAATCAATGAAGTAGTTAAAAGGTCTGGGGTTGATTACAGGTGTGTGGTTTTGCATTTGGAAGCTGTTGCTGTGACCAGACAACATGCGGTCTAAGGAACTCTCAATTGAGGTGAAGCAGAACATCCTGAGGCTGAAAAAAAAAGAAAAAATCCATCAGAGAGATAGCAGACATGCTTGGAGTAGCAAAATCAACAGTCGGGTACATTCTGAGAAAAAAGGAATTGACTGGTGAGCTTGGGAACTCAAAAAGGCCTGGGCGTCCACGGATGACAACAGTGGTGGATGATCGCCGCATACTTTCTTTGGTGAAGAAGAACCCGTTCACAACATCAACTGAAGTCCAGAACACTCTCAGTGAAGTAGGTGTATCTGTCTCTAAGTCAACAGTAAAGAGAAGACTCCATGAAAGTAAATACAAAGGGTTCACATCTAGATGCAAACCATTCATCAATTCCAAAAATAGACAGGCCAGAGTTACATTTGCTGAAAAACACCTCATGAAGCCAGCTCAGTTCTGGAAAAGTATTCTATGGACAGATGAGACAAAGATCAACCTGTACCAGAATGATGGGAAGAAAAAAGTTTGGAGAAGAAAGGGAACGGCACATGATCCAAGGCACACCACATCCTCTGTAAAACATGGTGGAGGCAACGTGATGGCATGGGCATGCATGGCTTTCAATGGCACTGGGTCACTTGTGTTTATTGATGACATAACAGCAGACAAGAGTAGCCGGATGAATTCTGAAGTGTACCGGGATATACTTTCAGCCCAGATTCAGCCAAATGCCGCAAAGTTGATCGGACGGCGCTTCATAGTACAGATGGACAATGACCCCAAGCATACAGCCAAAGCTACCCAGGAGTTCATGAGTGCAAAAAAGTGGAACATTCTGCAATGGCCAAGTCAATCACCAGATCTTAACCCAATTGAGCATGCATTTCACTTGCTCAAATCCAGACTTAAGACGGAAAGACCCACAAACAAGCAAGACCTGAAGGCTGCGGCTGTAAAGGCCTGGCAAAGCATTAAGAAGGAGGAAACCCAGCGTTTGGTGATGTCCATGGGTTCCAGACTTAAGGCAGTGATTGCCTCCAAAGGATTCGCAACAAAATATTGAAAATAAAAATATTTTGTTTGGGTTTGGTTTATTTGTCCAATTACTTTTGACCTCCTAAAATGTGGAGTGTTTGTAAAGAAATGTGACAATTCCTACAATTTCTATCAGATATTTTTGTTCAAACCTTCAAATTAATCGTTACAATCTGCACTTGAATTCTGTTGTAGAGGTTTCATTTCAAATCCAATGTGGTGGCATGCAGAGCCCAACTCGCCAAAATTGTGTCACTGGCCAAAGATTTCTGGACCTAACTGTACCTTATTCTAGTATAATAGTGTAATGTCCCACATCCTGGTATGTTCCCATCCTGGGCCTCTTTCAGGAATATATGACCTTTATCCTGGTATAATGTCTTCCTTTTCTAGAATAATGTCCTCCATCCTGGGCCCCATTGGGGTATAATGTCTCCATCCTGGGCCTCTTCCAGTAATATATGTACCTCATTCTAGTATAATGTCTCACATCCCGGGCTTCTTTTAGGAATATATGTCTCTTATCCTAGTATAATGTCTCCCTTTCCAGTAATAATGTCCTCCATCCTGGGCTCCTTCCAGATATAATCTCTCCATCCTGGGGCCCTTCCTGGTATAATGTCTTCCTTTTCTAGTAACACGTCCTTCATCCTGGCCCCTTCCTGGTATAATGTCCCCATCCTGGGCCTTTCCAGTAATATATGTACGTCATCCTAGTATAATGACCCCAATCCTGGTATAATGTCTCCTTTTCCTAAAATAATGTCCCCCATCCTGGTATAATATCACCCTTTCCTGGAATAATGTCCTCCATCCTGGGCCCCATCCTGGTATAATGTCTCTCTTTCCAATAATAGTGTTCTCCATCTTTGACCCCTTCCAGGTATAATATCTTCATTAAGGCCCTTCCTGGTATAATGTCTCCCTTTCCAATAATAGTGTCCTCCATCCTTGGCCCCTTCCAGGTATAATTTCTCCATCTGGAGCCCTTCCTGGTGTAATTTCTCCCTTTCCTAGTAACATGTCCTCCATTCTTGGCATCACCCTGGTATAATGTCCTCATCCTGGGCCCCTTGCAGTAATATATGTACCTCATCCTAGTAGAATGTCCCACATCCTGGTATGCCCCCATCCTGGGCCCCTTCCTGGAATATATGTTCACCATCCTGGTATGATATCTCCCTTTCCTGGAATATATATAATGTCTCGCATTCCAAGTATCATGTCTTCCATCCTGGGCACCATCCTGGTACGTCCCCTTCCTGGGCCATTTCCAGTAATATATGCCCCCCCCCCCATCCTGGTGTAAAGTCTCTCATCATGAATTTCTTTCAGTAATAATATCCCTGTACTAAAAAAGAAACGATTCTGCTCCCCTGCCCTGTTCCCATGATGTGCGGCCTCCTCTTCCATAGCCGGCACAGAAGCCGGCAGCCGATTTCAGCGCGGAAGTGATGGGCAGAACATCAAGTCTCGTCATGCACCTCCAGTGATTGCATGCTGACGTCAACCACCTGCCTCTGATTGGACCCCATCATGTATTGCTGTGCAGGGACCCGGCGGATCTCTGCACCGCAATACATTTAAATTGAATTTACATCATTCTCAGACAAACATCCAGATGAAATAGTTGCTGGTGTCGGTGGACCTCTTTCCAATATGGGTCCAGTCGGAGTTGCAGAAGTTAGTGACAGGAGAGATAACTCTGCCCTGGGCAGCTGCCTACGTTGCCTAACCCTTTTTCCATCTTTGCATGTTAGAGCATTCTTCCTCCATTTCTCCATCTTGTTTTGCTATGAGATCACATTGGATTGTCTCTCATGACTCTGCTCCATCTGTCCATCACCCCCTATATCCCTGACTCGTCACATTTCTCGCCCACTGCATGTTCTAGGTTTCCACCCGGCTGATTATTTTTGGTGGCCGCCGTAGATGTTTCTCCTGCAGGAAGCAGGCGTAGTGGTCGGTGTATTCCGCCCCTGCACATGACAGGCGTTCTTCTGTGCGTGTTGTCACGGGCGGAGGGGCTCTGTTTCCAGCTTATTTGGATATGAGACGTATTTTTTTCCCTTTGCTTATTTTTGCTTGGTCTACTTCACACCTCGGATTATTTTTGCATTGGTCTCGAGCATTGCACTTATGTCATCAGGACACGCACGCACCATGGCGGGTGATTAGCGTGTGCGGCTCGCTCACTTGACACAGCACAGCAGGGTCGGTATATTTTTGTACGGCACCTGCACCTGACCGCCGGCCTGCCCTGTCATCACAAATAGGGAGCGAAAAAATTCCACTGAAATGAAAAGTTTCCGGGAATCTGTCACCAGGAGAACATTCTTCAGATGATCAAACGTTACATATCCATTAGGTGGGCTGACGGACCCCCGCACCCGTCACAGGACCCGGCACTCTGCCAGCCGAGTGCATTGTGTAAGTATATTGGAGCCCATTGCCTAGTAAATTTATTGGTGCCCTAAATTAATGGGAACTGGTCCAATATTAGCCCAGTAACATGCTGGTTACACCAGCCCGGGATTCCTGTATGGACTGTGTGGAGACACGGGGCTCAGTGGCTGCTCTCGTCCACTAAAACCCGCCGCCTTTAGAAAGACAGCGTGGCTCAGGGCTCATCCCAACTGAACGCCGGCCTCCCTAACCGTGGGCGTAACACTACTCAGACAACACAGGGTGAGGGAACCACAATAATTAGACTTTATTGGATCCCCAAACAATTAACGGCACATAACACATAACCAGCAAAACACAAATGTAACAGGCAACAGAGTCTCACCCTTCCGCTGGCTCACCAGGGATTAGAATGTCCGGGCCTCCTAGCTTCCAGGGCCGCTTACTCCAATCCAGCAGCACCCCGCTTTCGGCGGGCACCCACCGAGATAGGAATAGCGCCAGATTTAGGAAGCTGTGTGAGGTCTGTAAAGTCTGACAAACAGGAGAACAAAACGTGGTTGTATTGCAAAAAACATATCAAAATTTATTAATACACCTAAAATCAGATGCAGCACAACAATATGCAAAAAGTGCCAAGAGGCAGAGAGCACTAAAAGGCACTGAGCACAGATACAATCAACACAATCACATGGCAGATATGAAAAGTGACAAGATATAAAGCATCAACATATCATTTTACAGAAGTCCACTGCCAGGTGAAACCAGAAAGCAATAGCTGGTGTCCGAAATGAAAAATGAATTGAACAGCACGCTAGACAAATACATGTATCCGGGCACCGGCACCTACCAGCGGCTGTATAGATTACCAAAGGATCACCAGTATCTTGCTTTAAAGTGCCAATAGTGCAGAATCAGAGATTCTCTGGTCTGATGAAGCGTCAATACCACTACACGTGAAACGCGCGTAACCTGCTTTAGGGGGGACTGGTTTGGTCTCTGATTCTGCACTATTGGCACTTTAAAGCAAGATACTGGTGATCCTTTGGTACACGCTGACATGTCCACGTTTTCTCCGGCAGCACGGGTGTCACATGGCCCGCACCTGTACCACACGATTGTAGTGTGGATGCAGTCCCGTGTGACAGACGCCGGAGAAAGCACACGTGTCAGTGAAAAAAACCCAAAACATTTACTCACCTTCTCCAGCCCTCCTGTCTCTGCCGCTGCTGCCTCTTGCTGCCGACCGCCGCTCATTATGCTCATTTAATATTCACTTCACTGCGGCCGGCAGCAGCGGGGAGACGGCAGGGCACTGTGGATCAGCACCACGGACAGCAGCGCGGACCACGTGAGTATGCAAATTACCGGTTCTACGTGTGCCATCGTGGATAGCACACGTAGAACATACGTGGACCGCACGTACCCGAGACACGTACTTACCACACGCAACACGCAGGGGAAATACGTGTCTCGCGGCACGTGCGTGTTTTTAACAGAAGTGTGTTTCAGGCCTTACACATACTCAATGTGTCCCCTACATGGATTTTTGAAAAGTGCACACAGGGCTTCTTATGGTTTTCAAAAATGTCTTTCTTCTTGCCCCTCTTCCATAAAGGCCAGATTTGTCGGGTATACGACTAATAGTTGTCCTGTGGATAGATTCTCCGCCCTGACCTGTAATCTCTGCGGCTCCTCCAGTGACCATGGGCCTCTCGGCTGCTTCTCTCAGTAGTTCTCTCCATCTAAAGCCAGCTTTACACCTTACAATTAGGGATGCGATCTCGTATGCGATGTGACACGCCCAGGTCGCATATGCGATCTTATGAGACTGCACATAGGTCGTTCATTTGCTGTCACACGTGCGTTAGTAGTCTATGTTAAATTGATCAATTTTGTGTGCGATCCTTTAGATCATGTGTTCTGTGACGTATGCATTGGGCACCTTTTTTTTTTATTAATTGACTTGACAAGCGTGTGTAATGTGTAGGGATGCGTTTTTACTATGTCATCTGCCATTCAGCTCTGCTACATGGCCGCTAACAGCAGCCACAGACAGCCATGTAGCAGAGCTGAATGGCAGATGACAGCAGACACAGACAGCCATGTAGCAGAGCTGAATGGCAGATGACAGCAGACACAGACAGAGCCGCACTGTCAGAATGAACTCGGGTGAACCTCACCCGACTTCATGGTCATGCAGCGGTTCTGTCTGTGTCGCGCCCTGATTAGCGGACTCCTGAGTAACTGAATTGAGTAGCCCTCTCTCATATACTCACCGATCCCCGTTCCCCGATCCCTGATCCCCGGCGCTGCACGGCATTCACACTGCTCCGGCGGCTTTTACTGTTTTGAAAAAGCCGGCCGCCCATTAAACAATCTCGTATTCCCTGCTTTCCACGCCCACCGGCGCCTATGATTGGTTACAGTGAGACACGCCCCCCACGCTGAGTGACAGGTGTCTCACTGCACCCAATCACAGCAGCCGGTGGGCGGGTCTATACTGTGTAGTGAAATAAATAATTAAATAATTTAAAAAAACGGCGTGCGGTCCCCCCCTAATTTTAAAACAAGCCAGATAAAGCCATACGGCTGCAGGCTGGTATTCTCAGGATGGGGAGCTCCACGTTATGGGGAGCCCCCCAGCCTAACAATATCAGCCAACAGCCGCCCAGAATTGCCGCATACATTATATGCGACAGTTCTGGGACTGTACCCGGCTCTTCCCGATTTGCCCTGGTGCGTTGGCAAATCGGGGTATTAAGGAGTTATTGGCAGTCCATAGCTGCCACTAAATCCTAGATTAATCATGTCAGGCGTCTATGAGACACCCTCCATGATTAATCTGTAAGTGACAGTAAATAAACACACACACACATGAAAAAATCCTTTATTAGAAATAAAAAACACAAACATATACCCTGGTTCACCACTTTAATCAGCCCCAAAAAGCCCTCCATGTCCGGCGTACTCCAGGATGCTCCAGCGTCGCATCCAGCGCTGCTGCATGGAGGTGACCGGAGCTGCAGCAGACACCGCCGCTCCGGTCACCTCCACACAGCAAATGAAGACAGCCGGCGATCAGCTGAGCTGTCACTGAGGTTACCCGCTGTCACTGGATGCAGCGGTGGATGCAGCGGTGGCCGCGGGTAACCTCAGTGACAGCTCAGCTGATCGTGCTACTCACCGCCGCTCCGGTCACCTCCACGCAGCAACTGAGGTGAGTAGCGCGATGAGCTGAGCTGTCACTGTGGTTACCCGCGGCCACCGCTGCATCCACCGCTGGATCCAGTGACAGCGGGTAACCTCAGTGACAGCAGCTGATCGCGCGGCTGTGTTCATTTGCTGCATGGAGGTGACCGGAGCGGCTGTGTCTGCTGCGGCTCCGGTCACCTCCATGCAGCAGCGCTGGAAGCGACGCTGGACCATCCTGGATTACGCCGGACATGGAGGGCTTTTTGGGGCTGATTAAAGTGGTGAACCAGGGTATATATTTGTGTTTTTATTTATAATAAAGGATTTTTCGGGTGTGTGTGTTTATTTACTGTAATTTACAGATTAATCATGGAGGGTGTCTCATAGACGCCTGACATGATTAATCTAGGACTTATTGGCAGCTATGGGCTGCCAAAAACTCCTTATTGCCCCGATTTGCCACCGCACCAGGGCAAATCGGGAAGAGCCGGGTACAGTCCCAGAACTGTCGCATATAACGTATGCGACAAATCTGGGCGGCTGTTGGCTGATATTGTTAGGCTGGGGGGCTCCCCATAACGTGGAGCTCCCCATCCTGAGAATACCAGCCTTCAGCCGTATGGCTTTATCTGGCTGGTTTTAAAATTAGGGGGGGACCGCACGCCATTTTTTTAAATTATTTAATTATTTATTTCACTGCACAGTATAGACATGCCCACCGGCTGCTGTGATTGGGTGCAGTGTGACACCTGTCACTCAGCGTGGGGGCGTGTCTCACTGTAACCAATCATAGGCGCCGGTGGGCGGGGAAAGCAGGGAATACGAGATTGTTTAATGGGCGGCCGGCTTTTTCAAAACAGTAAAAGCCGCCGGAGCAGTGTGAACGCCGTGCAGCGCCGGGGATCGGGGATCGGTGAGTATATGAGAGAGGGGGATAGACTGACATGGACAGAGAGTGAGGGACAGAGATAGTGACGGACTGACAGAGATTAATGAATGACAGACATTGTGAGGCGCTTCAGAACGCAGCTTTTCAGCTGCGCTCTGAAGCGGACCTTTTTTAAGCTGCGGTGCAGAGCGCACACTGCGCACATAGCATCAGACACCAAAATCGTATGAGGGATGTCACACGTTACAATTGACTAGGTTCATACAACAAAACGTCCAATGTATGAGGAATAAACGACGTGTATGCGATCACCGTATTTTCGTTCAATCTTGATCGCATGTAGGTTTCACACGCAAATACGTCACGAACGATGCCGGATGTGCGTCACTTACAACTTGACCCCGACGACAGATTGAAAGATCTATTGAAGCGTGTAAAGCGGGCATTAGAATGACAGCATCGGTGGATGGCCGTGTCTTGGTAGGTTTGCAGTTGTGCCGTATGCCTTCTATTTTCGGATGATGGATTGAACAGTGCCCCGTGAAATGTCCAGAGTTCGTGGTATTTTTTTTATAACCTCACCATGCTTTGATTTTCTCCACAACTTTATCTCTGACCTGTCTGCTGTGTTCCTTGGTTTTTAAGATACTATTTGACCCCTAATCATCTCGCACAAATCTACGAGGCCTTAAATAGTGCTAACCTCTGATCATTGCAGCAGCTTTATACAGAACCCGTCAGTGCGCAGCGCCCGGGAATCTGTCCTCTGATATAAAGCTCTCTCAGCGGCAGCCCCTGCACAGGCAGTGATCAAGATATATATATATATATATATATATATATATACTGCATAATAAATATATATATTTACTGCATAAATATCATATATATATCTCTTTCATTTAAATTTAATTCATGTAAAATCAAATTTATAAATAAGTATTCATACATAGATAATAATAAATCTATAATAGAAATAATGATCATCATATAATCTATAACCTATATAATTCACTATTCTTCTATTGATGGAATTATCCAAAACCACGTAAATCAATCATAATGGCCTGAAGAATGAAGTTGACACATGCCATGAAATTAAATGCCCCCACCCAATAAAGAGACAATGTGGAATTGCGTTTGTGATGTTGTGATATTGTGGGTTGTGTATCATTTTGTGTAGGTTCGTATTTTAGGACCCTTGCTCCATTCATTCTGTGTATTTCTTGTCTTGTCTGCAGGTTAATTAGCTCAGATCAGTTATCATTTGCTTGCCTTGTGTGTACACTGTCCTGTTTGCAGGTTAATCACCCCCTGCCGTGCTTTTGTCCCTAAAGGCCACTTTACATGGAGCGACATCGCTAGAGATGTCGCTGCCGATCGCACCCGCCCCTGTCGTTTGTGCGTCATGGGCAAATCGCTGCCCGCGGCGCACAATATCGCTATTACCCGTCACACGGACTTACCTTCCCAGCGACGTCACTGTGGCCGGCGAACAGCCTCTTTTCTAAAAGGGGGTTCGTGCGGCGTCACAGCGACATCACACAGCAGGCGTCCAATAGAAGTGGAGGGGCGGAGAGCAGCCATAAGAAAGACATGTCCACCTCGTTGCCGGAGGACGCTGGTACGGTGCTGTTCATCGCTCCTGGGGTGTCACACGTAGCGATGTGTGCTGCCTCTGTAACGACGAACAACCTGCGTCCAAAAGCAGCAACGATATTTGGGATTAGAATGACATGTCAATGATCAACAATAAGGTGAGTATTTTTGTTCGTTAGCGGTCGCTCGTATGTGTCACACGCAACAACGTCGCCAACAAGGCCGGATGTGCATCACAAATTCCGTGACCCAACGACATCTCGTTAGCGATGTCGTTGCGTGTAAAGCAGCCTTAAGTCTGGGGGAGGGGGGGACTGGAATCCACCCAAACTCTCTGTTTACCTGGGGGATTATTCAGTCTGGCTGAGAACAAGGGAGAAGCAGAAAGCTTCATCCTCTGGGGGAGAAGCTGCGGCTACAGGCAGCACCCCAGAGAGACTGTGAGAAACCCTGATTTCCCTGGAAAAGGACTGCTGGAGGATTGTCATTGATCCCTGGCACATTTATGCCATCACTAGACTATTTTACCCTCTGTATGGTGTATTATTTTGTGGACCTTCTGTTTTGCTTGGAATAAGTGTTCTTTGGATTGTTAACTCATCTCTCACTCTGCTGATTGTGTGATATCGGAGAAGGACCCCGTGACAGCGGTTTTTTGGGGGGGGCACCAGGGGTTCCGTCTCTTGTAATATACCGTTTTTCTGTATGTTAATGAATGGTGTCATTCAATACGACATCTCGTCACGCAAACAATAAGCCCTCATAGGGTGATGGCAACGTAAAAATAAAAAAATTATAAAAAGGGAAAAGCGAAAATGGAAAAATCAAAATTGTCTGATGAGGGAAGGGGTTAAATTGTAAAATGATGAGTGAGCCGCAGGAACGCTGATTTCCTTCTTTCATTCTTTATTTTTTTTTTATCATTACTTAAAACCAACTCAACGCCTGAGCATTGGGACCTTGGGATTTTGCAGATTTTTCAATATTCCACTAGTGTTTCCCGTGAGAAAATAAGAAAATAATCTTAATGATTAGAGAAATCTGATAATTATTCTTATTGATGGCTAAAGAGAATAAATGAAATAAATGTTCTCTCCTTCCCTCGCTGATTTTAATGTCTGCTATTAATTGGTTTTGAATTCGTGGTTCTCCTGATGTTTTGGGAGGGTGTGCGGAAGGGTGTGCGGGAGGGTGTGCAGGAGGGTGCAGGAGAGTGTGCAGGAGGGTGTGCTGGAGGGTGTGCGGGACAGTGTGCAGGAGGGTGTGCAGGTGGGTGTAGGAGGGTGTGCTGGAGGGTGTGCTGGAGTGTGTGCTGGAGGGTGTGCGGGAGGGTGTGCAGGAGGGTGTGCTGGAGGGTGTGCGGGACAGTGTGCAGGAGGGTGTGCAGGTGGGTGTAGGAGGGTGTGCAGGAGGGTGTGCAGGTTGGTGTAGGAGGGTGTGCTGGAGGGTGTGCAGGAGGGTGTCCAGGAGGGTGTGCAGGAGGGTGTGCTGGAAGGTGTGCGGGACAGTGTGCAGGAGGGTGTGCAGGTGGGTGTAGGAGGGTGTGCTGGAGGGTGTGCAGGAGGGTGTCCAGGAGGGTGTGCAGGAGGGTGTGCTGGAAGGTATGCAGGAGGGTGTGCAAAAATAAGGACAGCACAGGAGCTGTATACATAAAATGGTGATAGGTTTCAATGGGAAATATTGACAAATAGTCTCCTTTTTGGATACCTAATGTGGCGTGACAGTTAAATCTTCCTGAAGACGGCTTTCTAGTGTGGCGGGACGGACGGCTGGAGTCGTAGTGCACTTTATCCGGTAGCGAGCTGTCACTTTCGTTCATGGCTGTGGAATTATAGGGAAGGAAATTGACGGTGACAAGTACTTAGCCACAGGTGAAACTCCAACTGTTTTCTTTTAGCTGCTCGTTCGCTGGACTGAGCGGCGGAGACGTGGCGCGCTGGACTGAGCGGCGGAGACGTGGCGCGCTGGACTGAGCGGCGGAGACGTGGCGCGCTGGACTGAGCGGCAGAGACGTGGTGCGCTGGACTGAGCGGCGGAGACGTGGCGCGCTGGACTGAGTGGCAGAGACGTGGTGCGCTGGACTGAGCGGCGGAGACGTGGCGCGCTGGACTGAGCGGCGGAGACGTGGCGCGCTGGACTGAGCGGCGGAGACGTGGCGCGCTGGACTGAGCGGCGGAGACGTGGCGCGCTGGACTGAGCAGCGGAGACGTGGCGCGCTGGACTGAGCGGCGGAGACATGGCGCGCTGGACTGAGCGACGGAGACGTGGCGCGCTGGACTGAGCGGCGGAGACGTGGCGCGCTGAACTGAGCGGCGGAGACGTGGTGCGCTGGACTGAGCGGCGGAGACTTGGCGCGCTGGGAGAATTTCAGAATGTAATCTTTGTTTCGGGAAGATGTGTCTGACAACGCCGTCATCGGATTGGCGCTTTCCATCATGACTCAAATCAATTCAAGTGAAATGCGGAGTTTAACAGCGACTATTTTAAGGTCGAGCCCCGGGGGGCGACGGTCGGGTCTCCACAGAGAAATATTCATGAGCGGCTGACGAGTCTTTCATTCCTCAGTAGAGAGACGACGCTGAATATAACCAGGGCTTATAAAGAGGCGGCAGTGTCAGGGGCGAGGACCTGAAGAAGGAACAGAGACAAATCAGTAACAGGGAAGAAATAACAGCGGAATACAAGAAAGTCCAATCACCGCTGCCGTCCATAGGGAGAGGGAGGCGGGGACGATGGAAAAGGGATTGGGATAAATATCGGTTTAATTTGTAAATGTCACATCCCATCATGAATATGGATGAAACACAGAAATCACATCTTTATTAAATACTGAGTAGCGCTATAAACTGCCTAAAATAGCAGGGACATATCATAGAATCATAGAATATTAGAGTTGGAATGGACCTTCTGGGTCATCTCGTCCAACCCCCGGCTCAAAGCAGGATTCACTAAATCATCCCAGACAGATGTCCGTCCAACCTCTTTATAAAGACTTCCATTGTAGAAGAACTCACAACCTCTCGTGGTCGCTTGTTCCACTCATTGATCACCCTCACTATCAAAAATGAGAATAAAACTGATCCCTCTACAGTGTGACAGCCTTTAAGAGATTTGTAGACAGCTATTAAGTCTCCTCTGAGTCTTCTCTTTTGCAAGCTAAACAATCCTAAATCCTGTAACCGTTCCTCATAAGACATGGTTTGCAGATTAGTCACCATTCTGGTCACTCTTCTCTGAACTTGCTCCAGTTTGTTGATGTCTTTTTTTAAGATGAGGTCTGACCAAAGAGGAGTAAAGGGGGATAATGACTTCACGTGATCTAGACTGTATGCTTCTGTTATTACATCCTAGAACGGTGTTTGCCCTTTTTTGCTGCTGCGTCACACTGTTAACTCCTGTTCAGTCTGTGATCTATTAGCATTCCTAAGTCTTTATCACACATGCTGTTGGATAGCTCTATTCCTCCTATGCTGTATATGTCACACATGCTGTTGGATAGCTCTATTCCTCCTATGCTGTATATGTCACACATGCTGTTGGATAGCTCTATTCCTCCCATGCTGTATATGTCACACGTGCTGTTGGATAGCTCTATTCCTCCCATGCTGTATATGTCACACATGCTGTTGGATAGCTCTATTCCTCCTATGCTGTATATGTCACACATGCTGTTGGATAGCTCTATTCCTCCTATGCTGTATATGTCACACATGCTGTTGGATAGCTCTATTCCTCCCATGCTGTATATGTCACACGTGCTGTTGGATAGCTCTATTCCTCCCATGCTGTATATGTCACACATGCTGTTGGATAGCTCTATTCCTCCTATGCTGTATATGTCACACATGCTGTTGGATAGCTCTATTCCTCCCATGCTGTATATGCTCCTTTTATTATTCTTGCCAAGATGTATGACTTTGTATTTCTCTGTTAAAAACCATTCTATTACGTACTTACTGCCCATTGTTCCAGCTTGTTTAGATCTTGTTGAATCCTCTCTCTCTTCTCTAGTATTAGCTGTTCCTCCTAGCTTTGTGTCATCAGCAAATTGAATCTGTTTACCCTTAATACCTTCATCTAAATCATTGATAAAAATGTTGAACAACACGGGGCCCAGGACAGAGCCCTGTGGTACCCCACTTGAGACAGTCTTCCAACTGGATGTGCAGCCATTTATGACCACTCTTTGACTCCGATCACTAAGCCAGTTACGAATCCATCTAACAGTTGCCTTGTCCATTCCACACTTGGTCATTTTTTCAATAAGGATTGTATGAGATACTTTGTCAAATGCTTTAGTGAAGTCAAGATATACTATATTTACTGCATTCCCCTGATCCACCCAGTCAGTGATTTTGTCATAGAAGGAAATTAAGTTATTCTGACATGACTTATTAGTTACAAACCCATGCTGGCTCTGGTTAATCACTTCATTCTCTTCCAGGTACTTGCATAAATGTTGTTTTATAATTTGTTCAAAGCTCTTTCCTGGTATGGAAGTCAGGCTCACAGGCCTGTAGTTCCCGGGGTCCATCTTCTTCCCCTTTTTGAAGATAGGTACAACATTTGCTCTTCTCCAGTTTTCTGGAACTTCTCCTGTTCTCCAAGAATTTTCAAAAATTATGAAGAGTGGTTCTAATATTTCCTCTGCTATCTCCTTCAGTACTCTGGGGTGTAATTCATCTGGACCTGGGGACTTGAGTTCATTAACCCCTTCACGACCATGGACGGAATGATCCGTCCTTGTGCCCTGGGCCTTAACGACCAAGGACGGATCTTTCCGTCATGGCGGAATCGCGGCACCGGAGCCTCCGGTGACTGCAATATGTTAACATAAACCGCAGATTCGGGGAGGAGGGGACCTGTTCCTGACCTCAGGAGGGGTGGTGCCTCCTCCCCGGACCTACGGAGGCTGTGATTGGCTGACGAACGCCGCTCAACCAATCACAGCCACTGTAATGTTCCAGCCATTTAAAATGACTGAAACATTGAAATCCAGCCCTGGCCAGTGCAGCTGTAGCACTGGCCATTGGCTGGAGCTGGGTGACCTCACTGGATCACCCTCCCCCAGCTCCAGTAGCTCTGATTGGAGAGATCGGCCTTGTGACCGATTTCTCCAATCACAGTGGACGTGTTACCGGTGACCGCCCCCATCAGCTTCACTTGTCGTCCCTGCAGCACGCCAGCACAGTGAGTGTACACAGTGCAATGGCAGGGCGACAAGCTCCGGTCCCATGCTGTTATGAGACCGGAGCATGGGACCCGGAAGTTGCCGCGCTGCCATTGCACTGTATGAAACCGGCGAAAAGCCTCCCGATCCGCCACCGCCGCTGCCCTCTGCGATCTGCCACCTGTCTCCCCGATCTCCTGCCCGCACCCCCACCCCTCGTATCTGCTGCCCGCACCCTCACCCCCACACCTCCCGATCCGCTGCCGCCGCCGCCCTCCATCTGCCACAGTGCCACCGCTCCCCCCCGATCTGCTGCCCGGCCCCTCACCCCTCGTGATCGGTGCCCGCCCCCTCACCTCCGTGATGTGATGTGCTGCGCGATCCCTGTCCTCCTCCATCTGTCATAGTGCCACCGCTCCCTCCGATCTGCTGCCCGGCCCCTCCCCCTCGTGATCGGTGCCCGCCCCCTCCCCTCCGTGATGTGATGTGCTGCGCGATCCCTGTCCTCCTCCATCTGTCATAGTGCCACCGCTCCCTCCGATCTGCTGCCCGGCCCCTCCCCCTCGTGATCGGTGCCCGCCCCCTCCCCTCCGTGATGTGCTTCTCGCCCCCTCCCCTCCGTGATGTGCTTCTCGCCCCCTCCCCTACGTGATGTGCTGCACGCTCCCCCCACCTCTCACCCCCCTGGTCAACTACGCCCCCCTCCCCTGTCACCCCCGTGATGTGTGCTCCCTCCCCTGTCACCGCCGTGATGTGTGCTCCCTCCCCTGTCACCCCCGTGATGTGCGCTCCCTCACCTGTCACCGCCGTGATGTGTGCTCCCTCCCCTGTCACCTCCGTGATGTGTGCTCCCTCACCTGTCACCGCCGTGATGTGCGCTCCCTCCCCTGTCACCCCCGTGATGTGCGCTCCCTCCCCTGTCACCCCCGTGATGTGCGCTCCCTCCCCTGTCACCCCCGTGATGTGCGCTCCCTCCCCTGTCACCCCCGTGATGTGCGCTCCCTCACCTGTCACCGCCGTGATGTGTGCTCCCTCCCCTGTCACCCCCGTGATGTGCGCTCCCTCCCCTGTCACCCCCGTGATGTGCGCTCCCTCACCTGTCACCGCCGTGATGTGTGCTCCCTCCCCTGTCACATCCGTGATGTGTGCTCCCTCACCTGTCACCGCCGTGATGTGTGCTCCCTCCCCTGTCACCCCCGTGATGTGTGCTCCCTCCCCTGTCACCCCCGTGATGTGCGCTCCCTCCCCTGTCACCCCCGTGATGTGCGCTCCCTCACCTGTCACTGCCGTGATGTGTGCTCCCTCCCCTGTCACCCCCGTGATATGTGCTCCCTCCCCTGTCACCCCCGTGATGTGCGCTCCCTCCCCTGTCACCCCCGTGATGTGTGCTCCCTCCCCTGTCACCCCCGTGATGTGTGCTCCCTCCTCTGTCACCCCCGTGATGTGCGCTCCCTCCCCTGTCACCGCCGTGATGTGCGCTCCCTCACCTGTCACTGCCGTGATGTGTGCTCCCTCCCCTGTCACCCCCGTGATGTGTGCTCCCTCCCCTGTCACCCCCGTGATGTGCGCTCCCTCCCCTGTCACCCCCGTGATGTGCGCTCCCTCACCTGTCACTGCCGTGATGTGTGCTCCCTCCCCTGTCACCCCCGTGATATGTGCTCCCTCCCCTGTCACCGCCGTGATGTGTGCTCCCTCCCCTGTCACTCCCGTGATGTGTGCTCCCTCCCCTGTCACCCCCGTGATGTGCGCTCCCTCCCCTGTCACCCCCGTGATGTGCGCTCCCTCACCTGTCACTGCCGTGATGTGTGCTCCCTCCCCTGTCACCCCCGTGATGTGTGCTCCCTCCCCTGTCACCGCCGTGATGTGTGCTCCCTCCCCTGTCACCGCCGTGATGTGTGCTCCCACACCTGTCACCGCCGTGATGTGTGCTCCCTCACCTGTCACCGCCGTGATGTGCGCTCCCTCACCTGTCACCGCCGTGATGTGCGCTCCCACACCTGTCACCGCCGTCATGTGCGCTCCCTCCCCTGTCACCCCGTGATGTGTGCTCCCTCCCCTGTCACCGCCGTGATGTGTGCTCCCTCCCCTGTCACCCCCGTGATGTGTGCTCCCTCCCCTGTCACCCCCGTGATGTGTGCTCCCTCACCTGTCACCCCCGTGATGTGTGCTCCCTCCCCTGTCACCCCCGTGATGTGTGCTCCCTCCCCTGTCACCCCCGTGATGTGTGCTCCCTCCCCTGTCACCCCCGTGATCTGTGCTCCCTCCCCTGTCACCCCCGTGATGTGCGCTCCCTCCCCTGTCACCCCCGTGATCTGTGCTCCCTCCCCTGTCACCCCCGTGATGTGTGCTCCCTCCCCTGTCACCCCCGTGATGTGTGCTCCCTCCACCTGTCTCCCCTGTGATCTGTGCTCCCTCCCCTGTCACCCCCGTGATGTGTGCTCCCTCCCCTGTCACCGCCGTGATGTGTGCTCCCTCCCCTGTCACCGCCGTGATGTGTGCTCCCTTCCCTGTCACCGCCGTGATGTGCGCTCCCTCCCCTGTCACCTCCGTGATGTGCGCTCCCTCCCCTGTCACCGCCGTGATGTGTGCTCCCTTCCCTGTCACCGCCGTGATGTGCGCTCCCTCCCCTGTCACCCCCGTGATGTGCGCTCCCTCCCCTGTCACCGCTGTGATGTGTGCTCCCTCCCCTGTCACCCCCGTGATGTGCGCTCCCTCCCCTGTCACCCCCGTGATGTGTGCTCCCTCCCCTGTCACCGCCGTGATGTGTGCTCCCTCCCCTGTCACCCCGTGATGTGTGCTCCCTCCCCTGTCACCCCCGTGATCTGTGCTCCCTCCCCTGTCTCCCCCGTGATCTGCGCTCTGCTCACCTCTCACCCCGTGATCTGTGCTCTGCTCACCTGTCTCCCCCGTGATCTGCGCTGCGCTCCCTCTCCCACCTCTCACCCTCCCCGATCTGCTGCCTCCTTCATCTCCTGTGATCCTGCTGCCTTGATCCATCCTGTAGGGTAACTATCCCCAATCTCACCTCCCACTCCCCTTCCCTCCCATCACCCCTTCCCCTCATCCTCTGCCGCTCCTGCATCCACTGCGCCCTCTCCCATCCGCCCCCACCCTATCCCAGCCGCCGCCGTCTCACATTCACAGATGCTCCCTTTATATGCCGCTGCCCCCCCATCTGCCGCCGCCCAATCTGCCGCCCCCCAATCTGCCGCCGCCCAATCTGCCGCTGTTCTGATCCATCCTGTAAGTATTGTTCGTGGCTCTTTTCTAACTATCCCCAATCGCATCTCCGACTCCCTCTCCCCCCCCTCCTCCCCCACCTGCTTGCCGCCATGTGCTGATCAGCTATGTGATTGGCTGATCAGGTACGTAATTGTTGTTCTAGTTTTTGCTTTTTTTGTGCACCCCAAATAAAAAAACAAAACAAAACATGTACAATTAGGTACCTGATCAGCAATCGTCCTGCAGTCGTACTCGACTTTGGACAGGACTTCTTTTTTCCATCCCACCTAGTCCCCCCCCCCCTTTTTTTGCAGAACATTTGTGCGTGCACCCTATTTTTTTTTCTATGCCATGGGGGTCTTATTTCCAAAATGGGGTCACATGTGGGGGAGCTCCACTGTTTTGGCAGCTCAGGGGGTCTCCAAACACAACATGGAATACGCTAATTATCCCAGACAATTTTGCGTTTGAAAAGTCAATTGACGCTCTTTGCCTTCCGAGCCCTGCTGTGCGCCCAAACATTTCATTTCCACCACATATGAGGTGTCTGTGTACTCAGGAGAAATTGCACAATACATTTTATGGTGCAATTTTTCATGACACCCTTGTGAAAAAAAAATGTACCTGGTTGAAGTAACAATTTTGTGGTAAAATTTCTTTTTATTATTTGCACGGCTCAACTCTATTAACTTTTGTGAAGCCCCCAGAGGTTCAAAGTGCTCAATAAACATCTAGATAAATTCCATGAGGGGTCTAGTTTCCAAAATGGGGTCACATATGGGGGAGCTCCACTGTTTCGGCACCTCAGGGGCTCTCCAAACACAACATGGTGCGGCTAACGATTCTAGCTAATTTTCTGTTCAAAAAGTCAAATGGCGCTCCTTCCCTTCCGAGTCCTGCCGTGCGCCCAAACAGTGGTTTTTCGCCACATATGAGGTATCTGCGTGTTCAGAAAAAATTGCCCAACAAATTTTGGGGGTTCATTTAATCCTACTACCCTTGTGAATATGCAATATTTGAGGCTAAATTAACATTTTTGTTGCAAAAAGTAAAATGTTCATTTTTTCCTTCCATATTGCTTTAGTTACTGTGAAGCACCTGAAGGGTTAATAACCTTCTTGAATGTGGTTTTGAGTAGCCTGAGGGGTGCCGTTTTTAGAATGGTGTCACTTTTGGGTGTTTTGTGTCATGTAGACCTCTCAAAATCACTTCAAATGTGATGTGGTCCCTAAAAAATGTGGCTTTGTAAATTTTGTTGTAAAAATGAGAAATTGCTCATAAACTTTGAACCCCTATAACTTCCTTAAATTTTTTTTTTTTCCCCCCAAATTGTTCTGATGTAAAGTAGACATGTGGGAAATGTTATTTATTAATTATTTTGTGTCATATGTCTCGTTGGTTTTAGAGCATAAATATTAAAAGTTTGAAAATTACAAAATTTTCAAAATTTTTGCAAAATTTCCGTTTTTTTCACAAAGAAACGCAAAAGATATCGGCCTAAATTTACCACTAACATGAAGCCCAATATGACACGAGAAAATCTCAGAATCACCGGGATCCGTTGAAGCGTTCCAGAGTTATAACCTCATAAAGTGACACTGGTCAAAATTGCAAAAAATGGCCTGGTCTTTAGGGTCAAAATAGGCTTGGGGCTGAAGGGGTTAATGTTAGCTAAGTATTTCCTCACTATCTCTTTGTTTATTGATGGCCTGGATTCTTCTAATCCTATAATAGAACGGTGAAGATCAGTTGATTTTACTTTTACTTTTTCAGAGAAAACAGATGCAAAATAACAATTTAAGAGTTCGGCCTTCTCAACATCATTTTTTTACAATTTCACCATTTTGATCCTGTAAAATTCCTATAACATCTTTGACTTTTCTTTTATTTTTTACATAACTCCAAAATCCTTTTTATTGCTTTTGACATCTCTTGCTGCATTATTTCATTATCAGCTTTGGCTAATCTAATGTGTGCCCTGCAGGTTTTGCAGACGGTGTTATATTTTTCTTTAGATATGCCTCCCTCTTTCCATTTAATAAACATTTCTTTCTTCCTTTTTAGCATCTGTTTAAGTTCTGTGTTCATCCAACCTGATTTCCTTAAATGTTTCTTATTCTTCCCTCTTTTAGGGATTGTTAACAATTGCGCTTTGAGAATCTCATTTTTCAAGATGTCCCAGCTACACTATCTACAGGGATATACCAAGTATTATACTGCCCCCTATGTACAAGAATATATCTACTATAATACTGCCCCCTATGTACAAGAATATAACTACTATAATACTGCTCCTATGTACAAGAATATAACTACTATAATACTGCCCCTATGTACAAGAATATAACTACTATAATACTGCCCCTATGTACAAGAAAATAACTACTATAATACTGCCCCCTATGTACAAGAATATAACTTCTATAATACTGCCCCCTATGTACAAGAATATAACTACTATAATACTGCTCCTATGTACAAGAATATAACTACTATAATACTGCTCCTATGTACAAGAATATAACTACTATAATACTGCCCCTATGTACAAGAATATAACTACTATAATACTGCCCTTATGTACAAGAATATAACTACTATAATACTGCTATGTACAAGAATATAACTACTATAATACTGTTCCTATGTACAAGAATATATCTACTATAATACTGCCCCCTATGTACAAGAATGTAACTGCTATAATACTGCCCTCTATGTACAAGAATATAACTACTATAATACTGCCCATATGTACAAGAATATAACTACTATAATACTGCCCCTATATACAAGAATATAACTACTATAATACTGCGCCCTATGTACAAGAATATAACTACTATAATACTGTCCATATGTACAAGAATATAACTACTATAATACTGCCCCTATGTACAAGAATATAACTACTATAATACTGCTCCTATGTACAAGAATATAACTACTATAATACTGCCCCTATGTACAAGAATATAACTACTATAATACTGCCCTTATGTACAAGAATATAACTACTATAATACTGCTATGTACAAGAATATAACTACTATAATACTGTTCCTATGTACAAGAATATATCTACTATAATACTGCCCCCTATGTACAAGAATGTAACTGCTATAATACTGCCCTCTATGTACAAGAATATAACTACTATAATACTGCCCATATGTACAAGAATATAACTACTATAATACTGCCCCTATATACAAGAATATAACTACTATAATACTGCGCCCTATGTACAAGAATATAACTACTATAATACTGTCCATATGTACAAGAATATAACTACTATAATACTGCCCCTATGTACAAGAATATAACTACTATAATACTGCTCCTATGTACAAGAATATAACTACTATAATACTGCCCCTATGTACAAGAATATAACTACTATAATACTGCCCTTATGTACAAGAATATAACTACTATAATACTGCTATGTACAAGAATATAACTACTATAATACTGTTCCTATGTACAAGAATATATCTACTATAATACTGCCCCCTATGTACAAGAATGTAACTGCTATAATACTGCCCTCTATGTACAAGAATATAACTACTATAATACTGCCCATATGTACAAGAATATAACTACTATAATACTGCCCCTATATACAAGAATATAACTACTATAATACTGCGCCCTATGTACAAGAATATAACTACTATAATACTGTCCATATGTACAAGAATATAACTACTATAATACTGCCCCTATGTACAAGAATATAACTACTATAATACTGATCCTATGTACAAGAATATAACTACTATAATACTGCCCCTATGTACAAGAATATAACTACTATAATACTGATCCTATGTACAAGAATATAACTACTATAATACTGTTCCTATGTACAAGAATATATCTACTATAATACTGCCCCCTATCTACAAGAATATAACTATTATAATACGGCCCCTATGTACAAGAACATAACTACTATACTACTGCTACTATGTACAAGAATATAACTACTATAATACTGCCCCTATGTACAAGAATATAACTCCTATAATACTGCCCCTATGTACAAGAATATAGTCACTATAATACTGCCCCTATGTACAAGAATATAACTACTATAATACTGCCCCTATGTACAAGAATATAACTACTATATTACTGCTCCTATGTACAAGAATATAACTACTATAATACTGCTCCTATGTACAAGAATATAACTACTATAATACTGCCCCTATGTACAAGAATATAACTACTATAATACTGCTCTTATGTACAAGAATATAACTACTATAATACTGCCCCTATGTACAAGAATGTAACTACTATAATACTGCCCCTATGTACAAGAATATAACTACTATAATACTGCTCCTACGTACAAGAATATAACTACTATAATACTGCCCCTATGTACAAGACTATAACTACTATAATACTGCCCCTATGTACAAGAATATAACTACTATAATACTGCTCCTATGTACAAGAATATAACTACTATACTAGTAATACTAGCTCCTACGTTGAGTGAATATGATGACATATGAGCAGAATTGCGGTGGCTGCTGTGTGTTATGCGGTATATTTTATGTATGAGGACCTCTCTATCTGTTACATCTTTATGGTTCGGGGGTCATATAAATAAAACATTTTTTATGTAGGAATTCCATTATTCTGTTGTTTTATTGAAGTTAATTGTTTTGAGATTCACACGTTGTCGTACATTTCTCGGAACGTTGTCTGTGTTAGAATAAAAAATTGCAGGATCTGTATAAAAAGGATGGAGAAAATATCATTTCCATTTCGCTGTCTTCTTTACATCGTCCTTGATAAACTCTAAGAATTTCTCTAATGACATTATTAAGGATCTTGTGTTTTGCCAATCTTTCCGATATATTGGGTTATATGAGATTCTAGACATGGGTATACTGTTTTTTCCCCTTTGGGAAACAGCGCCACCCTTTTATTGGTGAAATTCGGTATTACAACTCGGCCAGTTACTGCACTACCAAATACAACCAGTGCAGAAGGGTGGCGCTGTTTGTAGAGGGGAGTGAGGGATCGATTGCAGGGGTAACCTCAGGATTTTTTGGGGTGAGAATTATCAAGTTTCTTTCATACAGAAATTTGCTGGAAGCAGTTGTCACCCCCATTTCCTCCGTAGTATTGGTTACTGTCCTCATCCATTATTGTACAAGAACAACAGGGATGGGGCCATGGAACGGTTCTCCACTGAAGTCCACCAAGATCCTGCTCTTGGAACCGTTCTTTGTCTTGGGCCACCAGGAACTTTCTGAGAAAGCACTTCTTTGCCTTACAGTGCTAAGAACCTGCACATGATCTACAGTGGCATGCAAAAGTTTGGGCACCCCTGGCCAAAATTACTCTTATTGTGAACAGTTAAGCATGATGAGGATGAAATGATCTCTAAAAGGCATAAAGTTAAGGATGACACATTCCCTTTGTATTTTAGGACAAAAAAATATATTTTATATTACAAAAAAGGAAGATGGGTCAATGCAAACCTTTAGGCACCCTGCATGGTCAGTACCTAGGAGTGCCCCCTTTGGCAGGTATCACAGCTTGTAAATGCTTTTTGTAGCAGTCAAGAGTATTTAAATTCTTGTTTCAGGGATTTTCATCCATTCTTCCTAGGAGACGTCTTACAGTTCTGTGAGATTCCTGGCTCGTCTTGCATGCATTGCTCTTCCTTGGAGACGTCTTCCAGTTCTGTGAGATTCCTGGCTCGTCTTGCATGCACTGCTCTTCTTGGAGACGTCTTCCAGTTCTGTGAGACTCCTGGCTTGTCTTGCATGCACTGCTTTACCTTGGAGCCGTTTTCTAGTTCTGTGAGATTCCTGGCTCCTCTTGCATGCACTGCTCTTCCTTGGAGAAGTCTTCCAGCTCTATGAGATTCCTGGCTTGTCTTGCATGCATTGCTTTTTTCTTGGAGACATCTTCCAGTTCTGTGAGATTCCTGGCTCGTCTTGCATGCACTGCTCTTCCTTGGAAACGTCTTCCAGTTCTGTGAGATTCCTGGCTCATCTTGCATGCACTGCTCTTCTTTGGAGACATCTTCTACTTCTGTGATATTCCTGGCTCGTCTTGCATGCTCTGCTCTTCCTTGGAGAAGTCTTCCAGTTCTGTGAGATTCCTGGCTCGTCATGCACTGCTCTTCCTTGGAGACGTCTTCCAGTTCTGTGATATTCCTGGCTCATCTTGCATACACTGCTCTTTCTTGGAGGTGTCTTCCAGTTCTGTGAGATTCCTGGCTCATCTTGCATGCACTGCTCTTCCTTGGAGACATCTGCTAGTTCTGTGAGATTCCTGGCTTGTCTTGCATGCAGTGCTTTTCCTTGAGGCGTCTTCCAGTTCTGTGAGATTCCAGGCTCGTCTTTCATGCATTGCTCTTTCTTGGAGAAGTCTTCCAGTTCTGTGAGATTCCTGGCTTGTCTTGCATGCTCTGCTCTTCCTTGGAGACATCTTCCAGTTCTGTGAGATTCCTGGCTCGTTTTGTATGCACTGCTCTTCCTTGGAGAAGTCTTCCAGTTCTGTGAGATTCCTGGCTTGTCTTGCATGCACTGCTCTTCCTTGGAGACACCTTCCAGTTCTATGATATTCCTGGCTTGTCTTGCATGCACTGCTCTTCCTTGGAGACGTCTTCCAGTTCTGTGATATTCCTGGCTCATCTTGCATACACTGCTCTTTCTTGGAGGTGTCTTCCAGTTCTGTGAGATTGCTGGCTCATCTTGCATGCACTGCTCTTCCTTGGAGACGTCTTCCAGTTCTGTGAGATTCCTGGCTCGTCTTGCATGCGCTGCTCTTCCTTGGAGTCGTCTTCCAGTTCTGTGAGATTCCTGGAAAACATGATAATAAAATATTTTTTTTTCCTAAAATACAAAGGAAATGTGTCATCTGTAACTTTCTGCCTTTTAGAGATCATTTCATTTGCAACTTGTTTAACTGTGCACAATAACAGTAATTGTGACCAGCGGTGCCCAAACTTTTGCATGCCACTGTACGTCTCTGCCCTAGACTATCATTAGCTTGCTCAGGAAACACGTCTATGCCCTAAATCCTCAAGAACCTGCTCATGGAACGGTTCTTTGCCTTGGGTCACCAGGAACCTGCTCAGAGATCACTCCTATACCCTAGAGTACCAGGAACCTGCTCAGAGAACACTCCTATACCCTAGAGTACCAGGAACCTGCTCGTGACTCACTTTTCGGCCGTTTATCACCAGGATCTTGCTCATGTAACACTTCACAGGAGACCGATGCCGCAGAGGACAGTAACTGGCATTTGCACAAATTATGGTTCTTAACTCTGCTCCTTCCCTCTATTTGGCCCTTGTCTCTGGATTTATCGGTGTGACATCTGCAGAAGACAGTCACCAAGTGTCCGAAAACCGGCAAACCGCCTCCTCGGACAATGAAACGTAGCGCCCAGCGAGGAAGCATTATGTGAGCGCGGCAGAGTGCAATAACATCTGTCCCCTGTGAGCGGAGACAAGCGGCATCTGTGGCAGATCTCGTCTTCCTTCCTCACTGCTTAGACCAAATCTAACAGATAAGAGGTTGACATGTAACATCCTAAAGGAACGCTAAACATGGAAAATGCAAAAGATAATTTTTACAAAATATTCCTCTTAATTTCTTCTTTTCTTTATTCCTATTTTCTCATATTTGAAATTAGACTGATAAATATGTAAAGAAATGATCTCTGTGTCTCAGGACTGCTGACATTTCATGACTCCTCTGCTCTCCAAATGCTGCAAATCACCCCCTGTAGTGCCTTTATCACTGACTATCCTACCCTTAAATAGAAGGAGAAGGACTAACGAGGGCAAGAGGCAGTAAGATTTATTGTTTGTGGGATGCTGATGCTAAGGCCAGCACTTGGAGGATTGTGACTCTCAACTCCCGGGGCATTTATCCATATTTATTCATGTTCCTGGACTATTTTACCCTCTGTGTGTGTCTTGATGACTATGGGATAGTGGGGAGCCGGGGCTCTTAAGTTGTGCCTCAAGCTAAGGGGGGCATATGCTATCTCTAATCTCAGGGATACTCCTGATGGTGGAGAGGCCTGAGTCTCCTTCCTGGCCCTGCTCATGACCACTCCCAGGGAGGGACAGGAAAAGAGTGTGATGAAAGCCACAGATAAACACAGACAAAGGAAAACCAAAACTCTGTTACACTCACACACATAGGTAAAGACAATAAGAGATTCAGGTTCAGGAGGAAAACAAGAGCAGGAGGGAAGCTACAAAACAAGAGGGGGTAAACTCCACAACCACACCAAGCGAAAAGCACAACTTTCACCACTTTCACATAGAATAAACTATAGCTGGCATGGGTGGAAGGATTCAACCAGCATAAATAGGAGTGAAGCAGATGAGATTGGCCTCCCCACAACATGTGACCAAAGGAGAAAGCAGACTAGCAAAGATTAACTCTTTCTAGCCTGAATATGAATCAGCACACAGCAGGTCGACGCCTGAGTCTGCCTATGACAGTGTGACAGTGTGGTGCATTGTTTTATGGACCCTTCAGTTTGCATGTAGATTCTTGGGACTGTTCGCCCATCTCTCGCTCTGTTCATTTTGTGGTATCGGAGTTGGACCCCCATAAAAAGCTGCTTTCCTTTTTAAGAGGGCTAATGGCAGATTGCTTCCTATGCTGCAGGATCCACTCTGGGTAATAGAGGCCCCTATCCTCTTCCTCTGTGTAATTATTCCTCTCATTTAGTGTAATAGATGAGCTCTTGTCATTAAATCAACTAAAAAAAGCGTACATCAATTTTTATTTTCAAAAAACTTTTTTGCAAAGGTCGTGCATAAACAGACTTGTAAAGTGTCAAACGCATTAGCTAATTGCATTCATTTTAATCAAGCTGGGATTATTCATCTTCCGTCATTATGTAGACAATGGACGGCGATCGCACTTCAAAGTGTTATTCTAAAAATCCAAACTGAAAAGACAAAAAAAAAAAAGGTAGAGATAATGGTCTGCGTCATTCCCATGTGTCCTGTCCTTGAGTAAGAGAATGACAGAGTTACAATATCCTTCCTACTGACAGCGGAGAATACAGGACGGTTTTATATGATGGTTTTTATATGATGGTTTCATACTCCGTTTTGGTGTCTTGAGAGTGAAAACATTAATTTGCCACTAATTTCTGTGTCTCGCAGGTTGGATTCTCCTCTGTCCATGACAAAATTGTGCCAAAATTTATAGAGTTGAACTAAGAATCATGGAAAAAAAAAAGGAGTACTGTATTTTTCAGTTTATAAGACGCACTGGATTATAAGACGCACCCCAAATTTAAAGGAGGAAAATAGGAAAAAATAATTTTTAATGTTAAAATGAGGGTCCATCTTATAATCCTGGTGCGTCTTATAATATCTCACCGGGGGGAGCGGTTCAGGAAGGTCACGGGAGGCAGGGTAGGTGATGATGCGGGCTCAAAGGAGGGAGTGTCGCGCCTCAGATGGGTCAGTGGACGGAGGGTTGGCGATACTGCAGCTTCGAGGGCGTCATAGCAGTGGACGCCATTGATCTGTGTGTAACTACAGTTGACTGACTCAGGAGGGTCACAGGACGGGGTGTTGTGGCAGCGGCGTGCACCTCACCTGTCTAGAATCACCCACGGTTGATGTGATGAACTTCCAGAAAATGGCCACGGAGACAGAGCATATACAGAAAGGTCTCTGCGGACATTTTCTTGAAGTCCATCTCGTCAATCTGCACACACGCCACCTCTCCAGCCATTTTCTAGAAGTCTATTGCATCAACCATCGGCGATTCAATTGAGCCCACAGTCAGATCAGGCACCCCCTGCCTCCGCCACTGCCACAACACCAACAGTATCGCCTATCTTGCCTTCTATGACCCTGCCCCACCACCTCTGACCCAGTAAGACATATCCGAATTGTAACAGGCACTCCTATTCTACCTCCAGAATAAATATGAGTGTTACAATCGGTAAAATATGGTACGCTCTTGAATTCTATGGTTATAAGCATCAGGACACATATATATACACTAGCTGTACTACCCGGCTTCGCCCAGGTTAATAACTGTTGTTGACAAAATAGAATGTATTAACATCCCCAGGATAGAATGTATAAATAGAATGTATCAACGCCCGGGATAGTAACTGTCTCTCTGTTTCTCTCCCATTCTCTGTCTGTCTCCCCCTCTGTATATATCTCTCTGTCTCTCTCTCTATCTCTTTGTCTGTCTGTCTCTTTCCCTGTCTGTCTCTGACTGTCTCTGTCTCTTTCTCCGTCTGTCTCTATCTATCTCTTTAGTAATTACAACCTCATATAAATTGCACATGACGCATTACGCGTGCCATTAGTAGATCACCTCTATAAAAGCATTAAGTCATGTATAAACACAATGCCAAGGAGAAAAGACATCAGGAGAGATCCTAAAAGAGCGATTGTCACAGCCCATCCATCTTGAGAGGATTATGAAATTATTTTTAAGCAATTTGAAGCCCATCATGCTACAGTAATTAGGATATTTCACAAGTGAAAACATTCAAGACAGTTCTCAGTCTTCCCAGGAGTCGATATCCTGTTAAATTCACCCCAAGATCAGACCTTGAGAAATTACAATAAACCCAAGAGCTACTGCTCAGAGTCTAAAGGCTTCAATTGACTTGTTAGATATTCGAGATCCTGACAGTACACGTAGAAAAACAAAACAAGTTTGTTTGGATGGGTTGTCAAGAGAAAACCTTTTTAGAAAGAACATAGCAGATCGGCTGAAGGTTGCAAAGTTTCATTCTGGAACAACGTCATTAGTAAAGATAAGTCCAATGTGGAGCATATCAGCATAGGCACCTCATACCGACTGTCGAGCATGGTGTGAAGGATTTTGGCATGTTTTGCAGCCACAGTATCCAGGCTCTTTGCTGTCATCGAATTGATGTATCTTGTTCTGTTGTTCATATGAGGTCGGATTTACCTAATTTTAGGATCTACTAATGATGTCCTAATATTTAAAACCATACATTTCGAAGGGTGTACTTACTTTTTCTCAGAGCCAATAAATACATGGTATCAGATTTGGAGTCTGACATTGGTACAAACTCTTACTTTGTAACTAAGAGATTTTTCCAAAATTTAAAGGGGGTGCATACATTTGTTTTTTCTGATTTTATTCGAATAAACTACAATAAAATATCGAGGAAAAAGTGAAAAGTAGACCGTCCTGCTCCTGGGATCCACAGTAATCAGCTGTAGTTTATCGGTGGACCTGGCAGCAAGTATTTAATTTCCCTGCAGTGTCTCCACAGGAGAAATGAAGAATTACAAGTTTCATAATTATATCAATAATGAACTGTCTGTGTTATGTGCGGATGTGTTTGATCCCGAGAGACGCGCCAAATTTATTATCCCCCTTCACAACCGAGGATATAATGGTACGTCCCAAATCATGAAGAAGTGATCACCACTGGCTGCTGCGGTCCCTGCACATGTCGGATTTGTAAAGCAGACATGTGTACCTCGCAGGAGGAGGTGCATCCGCGATCCACCCGTGCCTGTTAACCCCTTAAATCGTACTGTCAAATTGTGACAGCACAATTTAAATGGCAGCAGCTGGTATTGCGCAGTTACCCACCGCCATCAGAGGCCCCATGACAAAATCACGGGTAGTCGATGCTTTCCATGGTAGCACAGGGTCATATGATGACTCCTGTCGCTATCATGACTCACTTCCTGTAACAGCTGGCAGAGTGCTGGCTGTAACAGAAGACGAGCATTTCTGCTGATCTGAGTTGTGCAGCTGTGATCAGGAGAAATGAATGAGCGATCAGACTGCTGATCCTTATAGCCCCCTTGGGAGACTAATAAAATAAAAAAAAGTTAAACAGAAGTTTTAAGAAATTAATAAAAAAACACTAAAAAGTTCAAATCACCCCCAATTTGACCCACTGAAAATTAAAGGGTTAAAAAAATTAAAAATGTACACACATTTGGTATCGCCGTGTTCAGAAATGATCTATCAAAATATAAAATCAATCAATCAATCTGATCAGTAAATGACATAGCGGCTAAAAAAACCTTACAGACGCCAAAATTATGTTTTTTGGTCGTCGCAAATTTTGCGCAAAATGCAATAACAGGCGATCAAAGCGTAGCATCTGCGCAAAAATAGTATAAATAAAAATGTCAGCTTGAAACGCAAAAAATAAGCCATCACTGAGCCCCAGATCCTCAAAAATGCGAATGCTAAGGACATGTAAAATGTGCAAAAAGTGCGCCACTTTTTTGGGACAAACTTCTGAATTTTTTTTAAACCCTTAGATAAAAGTAAACCTATACATGTTTGGTGTCTACGAACTCGTACTGACCGGTGGCATCACACCCACATAGTTTTACACCTTTTTTTTTTTGCAATTTTTCCTCACTTGGAATTTTTTTTGCAGTTTTCCAGTACACTATATGGTAAAACTCATGGTTTTATTTAAAAGTACAACGCGTCCCGAAAAAAAAGAAAAAGCCCTCATATGGCAAGATTGCCGAAAAATAAAAAAGTTTTGGAAGAAGGGGAGCAACAAACATAAATGAAAAATGGAAAATCGCCCGTGGTTTAAAGGGTTAAAGGTGCCGTCTTCCTCTTTCCCTGTGTCACCTTAGCAAAAGTTAGTGGAACTTTGGTGCAAATTAAAAGAAAAATTTGGTTCAAATGAAAAATATCTGAAAAGCCCCAAAACTGACGACAGTGCAAATATAAGTAGGGCCGTAGAAGTCACGAAACTTCTACGACATGTCAAAGATTTCTACATACTTCTTACCATCGTTGATGATGAGTTGATGCCAAAGTGTATTTTATGTGAATATGATGATTACCACTTAGTGATTTTTTGTTTACTTGAAATATTATAATTAATGATGACACAATGTTTCCTGTGAAAATCTGATTTACTTGCAGTACCATGCCTGACCACAGGGAGCGCTGTGCCGTAAAAATATAATCATTCATGATCCTATAAAGCTCCACCTAGTGGTAGATATACTTAATGCACAATTCTGCTGTAAAAATCATCTACAGAAATGACACACGATCTGCAACATTTCAAAGCAAATGGTGACTGTAAACTTCGCTGCCTCCTGAATTACAAGGAATTCTCTGTAAAAGGAACCTTAGATTTTGATTGACATGTTTACATTCACTTTCGAATAAATTGGAAAACTGCTATATCTGCACATTCCCATTAAACATTCCAGAGAATTCCCTTCCGGAATCTGAGAACCGGAGATTTTATGTCTGAAGTTTGTGTTTGGTGGTCAAAATATTATAGAGAAACAGACTCATAATATCTACTGGTAATAAAGCCAGATCCTATCAAATGAGAAAAGGAACAACTTTCTAATACATTTTTGAGCTTTCATTTCTATTTGGAAAATATGGATATTTCTACTTTCCAAACTACTGAATGTATCGGTTTTACTGCCTACATCCAATTTATTGGCCCAGTACATTATAAGACTGCTCGCTCTATACAAACATCTACAAAATTACCAGAAAATAGGATCTTAACAATCACTAATTTTACATGGCGACTCTAGGTACAAAATATAACTACTATAATACTGCCCCTATGTACAAGAATATAACTACTATAATACTGCTCCTATGTACAAGAATATAACTACTATAATACTGCCCCTATGTACAAGAATATAACTACTATAATACTGCCCCCTATGTACAAGAATATAACTACTATAATACTGCCCCTATGTACAAGAATATAACTACTATAATACTGCCCCTATGTACAAGAATATAACTACTATAATACTGCCCCCTATGTACAAGAATATAACTACTATAATACTGCCCCTATGTACAAGAATATAACTACTATAATACTGCCCCCTATGTACAAGAATATAACTACTATAATACTGCCCCTATGTACAAGAATATAACTACTATAATACTGCCCCTATGTACAAGAATATAACTACTATAATACTGCTCCTATGTACAAGAATATAACGACTATAATACTGCTCCTATGTACAAGAATATAACTACTATAATACTGCCCCTATGTACAAGAATATAACTACTATAATACTGCCCCTATGTACAAGAATATAACTACTATAATACTGCCCCTATGTACAAGAATATAACTACTATAATACTGCCCCTATGTACAAGAATATAACTACTATAATACTGCTCCTATGTACAAGAATATAACTACTATAATACTGCCCCTATGTACAAGAATATAACTACTATAATACTGCTCCTATATACAAGAATATAACTACTATAATACTGCCCCCTATGTACAAGAATATAACTACTATAATACTGCCCCAATATACATGAATATAATTACTATAATACTGCCCCTATGTACAAGAATATAACTATTATAATACTACCCCTATGTACAAGAATATAACTACTATAATACTGCCCCCTATGTACAAGAATATAACTACTATAATACTGCCCCTATGTACAAGAATATAACTACTATAATACTGCCCCTATGTACAAGAGTATAACTTATAGTGATGAGCGGACTCGCAGATACCTGGGATCGGCGGGTCTAAACAGGTTTAAAAAAACCCCTGGAATTGATCTTGGATATCTGGTAGGTTGCCGGTTCCCATATAAGTCTATGGGGACCAGAATCCGGCACTTAAAAATGGTGGTAGAAGTGATGGGGGATTGGAGGAGGCGAGTTAAACTTACCAGTCTCCCTGTGGCTCTAACACAACTTTCAGGGTCGTTCATTATCGCTCATACATATTCACTGCTTGCCCCGCTCACCAGTAGTCCTGGCATCTGTGATTGGTTGCAGTCAGACGCACTTCCACCCTGTGTGACAGCGTGTCTGACTACAACCAATCACAGACCCTGTCTGCAGCTCTAGATTTGTGTAAAAATGAATAAAATTGACTTAGGGTCCCAAATATTATAATACTCAGCACAGATAAAGTGTGTCCTTATCTTGGCTGTTGCGCTTATCTTTGCTGTATATCAAAATTAGAGGAACTGCATGCGGCTTTCTTTTTACTTATTTAAATAATGTTAAGCAACAGCGTGCGGTCCCCCCAATTTTTATACTCAGCCATGATAAAGCCCAACAGCTGGGGCCTGGTATTTTCTGGCTGGGGAGACTCATGCTTATTGGCCCCCCCAGCCTAAAATTAGCAGCCTGCAGCCGCCCAGGATTGTCACATCCATTAGATGCGACAATCCCGGAACTTTACCCTGCTAATCCCAATTGCCCTGGTGTGGAGTCAATTGGGGTAATAAGGGTTAATAACAGCTCACAGCTACCACTAAGCGCTAGATTACTAATAGGAGGATTCTATGAGACATGCCCCTCTATTACTAAACTGCAAGTGAAAAAAATAAACACAAACACTGGAAAAATCCTTTATTTGAAATAAAATAAAAAAAACACCCTTTTTCACCATAATCCACACGAGGTTCCACAATGATTTCAGCCTGCTACATAGAATATGACCGCCCGCTGTGAGCTTCAGACAGTGAATGAGCTGATGAGCGGTGACGTCACTCTTATTGGCTCGGGGTCCATTCTACTGTATGGAGTGTTGTGTGAGGTCCATCATACTGTATGGAAGGTTGTGTGGGGTCAATTGTACTGTATGGAGGGCTGTGGGGTCCATCGTACTGTATGGAGGGCTGTGTGGGGTCCATTATACTGTATGGAGGGCTGTGTGGGGTACATTATACTGTATGGAGGGCTGTGTAGGGTCCATTGTACTGTATGGAGGGCTGTGTGGGGTCCATCGTACTGTATGGAGGGCTGTGTGGGGTTCATCTTACTGTATGGAGGGTTGGGTGGGGTCCATCATACTTTTTGGAGGGCTGTGTGGGGTCCATTATACTGTATGGAGGGTTGTGTGGGGTCCATTGTACTGTATGGAGGGTTGTGTGGGGTCCATTATACTGTATGGAGGGTTGTGTGGGGTCCATTGTACTGTATGGAGGGCTGTGTGGGGTCCATTATACTGTATGGAGGGTTGTGTGGGGTCCATCATACTGTATGGAGGGTTGTGTAGGATCCATTATACTGTATGGAGGGTTGTGTGGGGTCCATTGTACTGTATGGAGGGTTGTGTGGGGTCCATTGTACTGTATGGAGGGTTGTGTGGGGTCCATCATACTGTATGGAGGGCTGCGTGGGGTCCATTGTACTGTATGGAGGGCTGTGTAGGGTCCATCGTACTGTATGGAGGGCTGTCTGGGGCCCATCATACTGTATGGAGGGCTGTATGGGGTCCATCATACTGTATGGAACGGTGTGGGGGGTCCATTATACTTTATGAAGGGCTGTGTGGGGTCCATCATACTGTATGGAGGGCTGTATGGGGTCCATCATACTGTATGGAACGGTGTGTGGGGTCCATTATACTGTATGGAGGGCTGTGTGGGGTGAAACGTACTGTATGGAGGGCTGTATGGGGTCCTTCATACTGTATGGAATGCTGTGTGGGGTCCATTATACTGTATGGAGGGCTGTGTGGGATCCAATGTACTGTATGGAGGGCTGTGTGGGGTCCATCTTACTGTATGGAGGGCTGTGTGGGGTCCAATGTACTGTATGGAGGGCTGTGTGGGGTCCATCTACTGTATGGAGGGCTGTGTGGGGTCCATTGTACTGTATGGAGGGCTATGTGGGGTCCATCTACTGTATGGAGGGCTGTGTGGGGTCCATCTACTGTATGGAGGGCTGTGTGGGGTCCATCTACTGTATGGAGGGCTGTGTGGGGTCCATCTACTGTATGGAGGGCTGTGTGGGGTCCATCGTACTGTATGGAGGGCTGTGTGGGGTCCTTAGTACTGTATGGAGGGCTGTGTGGGGTCCAATGTACTGTATGGAGGGCTGTGTGGGGTCCATCTACTGTATGGAGGGCTGTGTGGGGTCCATTGTACTGTATGGAGGGCTATGTGGGGTCCATCTACTGTATGGAGGGCTGTGTGGGGTCCATCTACTGTATGGAGGGCTGTGTGGGGTCCATCTACTGTATGGAGGGCTGTGTGGGGTCCATCTACTGTATGGAGGGCTGTGTGGGGTCCATCGTACTGTATGGAGGGCTGTGTGGGGTCCTTAGTACTGTATGGAGGGCTGTGTGGGGTCCATCGTACTGTATGGAGGGCTGTGTGGGGTCCATCTTACTGTATGGAGGGCTGTGTGGGGTCCTTAGTACTGTATGGAGGGCTGTGTGGGGTCCATCGTACTGTATGGAGGGCTGTGTGGGGTCCATCTTACTGTATGAAGGGTTGTGTGGGTCCATCGTACTCTATGGAGGGTTGTATGGGGTCAATTTTATTGTATGGAGGGTTGTGTAGATGCCACTATAATGTATGGAGGGCAATTATACTTTATGAAGGGTACCCATTGTGGGAACACGAGGCTCAGTGGGTGCTCTCGTCCGCTAAAACCCGCCGCCTCTAGAAAGACAGTGTGGCTCAGGGCTCATCCCAACTGAACGCCGGCCTCCTTAACCGTGGGCGTAACACTACTCAGACAACACAGGGTGAGGGAACCACAATAATTAGACTTTATTGGATCCCCAAACAATTAACGGCACATAACACATAACCAGCAAAACACAAATGTAACAGGCAACAGAGTCTCACCCTTCCGCTGGCTCACCAGGGATGTAGAATGTCCGTGCCTCAGAGGTCCCAGGGCTATTTACTCCAATTCAGCAGCACCCCGCTTTTGGCGGGCACCCACCGAGACTGGAATAATGCCAGATTTAGGAAGCTGTGTGAGGTCTGCAAAGTCTGTAGCCAGGTGACCGGATTGTCCCAACCTGAGTGTCCTCCTTAGGTAGTCCTGGTATGATGATACAATCCTGGCAGCCGGGGTCGAAATCCCTAGACTGTGGATATGGTCTCCAACCGGAACCGGAGTCCCTAGATTGAAGCCACAGGCTATCCTGATCCTCTAGTCAGCTCCAAAGAGCTTAGACTGGATCCATCAGCATCCATCAACAACCACCTGGTGGCTTAAAGAAATCCCTTTTATAGCCACAGCCTTCCACTTGGATACACTGCGTCCTCATCGATTGGTTGGACAATATTGCCTCTCCCATTGGATGAATCTCAAGCTGCATGGACAATGTTCATCCGAATGATGTCTACAGAAAGACTGAGGGTATACATGTAGTCTGGAATGTACAGACTAGATAATGGCTACTAAGGTAATCACATTAGCAATACACAACTACATACAATACAATGATTACTGGAAGAGTCTGGAGAAATTATAGCTAAGCAAACATGAGATAGCACACAGAAGAACAATGACGTCTGGCGGAATTTTAAGAAACTTTAACCCATGAGAGGCATTGAGTGTCCATGTCGTCACACCCATTTTTTACTATGGGGCTCCTTGGCTTTAATATACCCTCCTGCTCAGTCACAACCCAATCAGACCAATCAGAAATGCTGTACATGTTATTAGTGCATCAAATGCAACTGTTGTTCTGACCTGACTCCGATTTGGACTTAACGATTGGAGAAAATCGAGTTTCTAGAATTTTGTTTATTACTATTCTAATTTAAATAAAAGCAAATACATAAAGCCATAAAACAGATTTTATATAAAGTTTGCAGCTTCTTTTCCCCATGTGTGCACGTGCTAATTGGAAATTCATTCTGTTTACGTTCTCCATCGCGGTGTCATCTGCGCACAGCGGACGATCCACATCAATATCTTTGTGCTTCTGATTTTTGATTATAAACAAGCACTTAGGAAACCACAAATGAATCAGCTGTAGATTTATCACATCACATCCTGCAACAGTCACTGGATAACTGATACCGGAGGAAGATAATGAAATGTTACTTATTATACGGTTCAGACTCGAATTCTAACTTCTGATTAGATTAGAATCCTCCGGGGCCGGGTTACATTTCACTTATACAGATACTGAATCCACAAGACGTCTCCAGTCACATCAGGGACATCTGCAGCCGAAATAAGAAATACAGAAGAAAGGAACAGAAAGAAGAGGTCACCAAGAAAACCTTCCACATGTTTACAGAGGAGTATTATAGTCAGGGGCGTAACTACCGTGGTCGCAGCAGTCGTGATTGCGACCGGGCCCGGGAGGTTAGGGGCCCGGCGGCCGCCCGGCAGATCAGCAGCCAGCTCCTGTCAGTGTGAGAGGAGCTGCGCTGATCTGTCACAGACCACGCCGCCGCTATTTGACCCGCTGCCGCCGCCGACATCGGGCCCCCCTGCCTGGTATCAGCGGCGGCACCGGGGCCCCCTACCTGGTGTCAGCGGCTGCGGCGTCTCCCCCGTCCCCGCGCACAGTAATGATGAAGCATAGCGCGGCCAGTGCCGCGCTATGCATCACCATTCTCCCCCTATGCGGTGACGTCACTCCTGAGCGACTGCTGTGCTGAGTGCAAAGAGTGCAGGACAGGAGGACGCCGACCGCAGCACCGGGAGAACGAGCAGCGGGGAGGACAGCAGCGGTGGAAGGAAGAGAGAAGGTGAGTACTTGTTGTTTTTTTTTGTTTTTTTATTCTAATATAAGTGAGTAAACGGTGGCCAGAGGCTTGGGAAGGCAGTTCTGGGGAAGCTGCATTATTATAGATGGAAGCCTGGAGAGGCTGCTTTATACATGGAGGTCTGAGGAGGCTGCATTATATATGGAGGTCTGGGGAAGCTGCATTATTATACATGGAAGCCTGGAGAGGCTGCTTTACACATGGAGGTCTGAGGAGGCTGCATTATACATGGAGGCCTGGAGAGGCTGCTTTATACATGGAGGTCTGAGGAGGTTGCTTTATACATGGAGGTCCGGAGAGGCTGCATTATTATACATGGAGGCCTGGAGAGGCTGCTTTATACATGGAGGCCTGGAGAGGCTTCTTTATACATAGAGACCTGGAGAGGCTGCTTTATACATGGAGGTCTGGGGAGGCTGCATTATATATGGAGGTCTGGGGAGGCTGCATTATTATACATTGAGGTCTGGGGAGGCTGCATTATTATACATGGAGGTCTGGGGAGGCTGCAATATTGTACATGGAGGTCTGGGGAGGCTGCATTATTATACATGGAGGTCTGGGGAGGCTGCATTATTATACATGGAGGTCTGGGGAGGCTGCATTATTATACATGGAGGTCTGGGGAGGCTGCATTATTATACATGGAGGTCTGGGGAGGCTGCATTATTATACATGGAGGCCTGGAGATACTGCATTATACATGGAGGCCTGAGGAGGCTGGGTGCATTGTTATACATGGAGGCCTGGAGAGGCTAGCTGCTATATTATACATGGAGGCCTGAGGAGGCTGGCTGCATTATTATACATGGAGGCCTGGAGAGGCTGGCTGCATTATTATATATGGAGGTCTGGGGGGCTGCATAATACAAAATGAAGGACACCTTATACATGGAATATGGGGCTGCATAATGCAATATGAAGTTTTATGGGGTTGCATTATAATGCATATAGGACTATGGGGGCTACATTATAATATATGGAGGACTATGGAGGCTACCATATACATGGACTATGGGGGTGCATTATAAAACATTGGGGACTATGTGGTGCAGTATAATATATGGAGAACTATGGGGTGAATTATAATTATGGAGAACTATGAGAAATTCATTATAATAATTGGAGGGCTACTTTATACATGGAGGATTATGGGGGTGCATTATAATATATGGAGGACTATGTGGTGCAGTATTATATATTGAGTACTATGGGGTGAATTATAATGCATGGAGAACTATGGAAGTGTATTCTAATATATGAAGGGCTATGTGGGACCCTTTATACTATATGGAAGGCTATGTGGGTGCCATTATTGTATTTGGAGAACTATATACAAAGGGGGACAAAGATACAAGCAGGGGATGGGAACTTTTGTGCTGAGGGAAAAAGGCTCTTTTCCCTCAGCACCCAGCTTTCCCATGCTCTGCTATACATCTTCTCACAGCACCCAGCTTTCCCATGCTCTGCTGTAAATCTTCTCTCAGCACCCAGCTTTACCATGCTCTGCTATACATCTTCTCTCAGCACCCAGCTTTCCCATGCTCTGCTATACATCTTCTCTCAGCACCCAGCTTTCCCATGCTCTGCTATACATCTTCTCTCAGCACCCAGCCTTCCCATGCTCTGCTATACATCTTCTCTCAGCACCCAGCTTTCCCATGCTCTGCTATACATCATTTCTCAGCACCCAGCTTTCCCATGCTCTGATATGGGAAAGCTGGGTGCTGAGGGAAAGATGTATAGCATAGCATGGGGAAGCAGTGTGCCGAGGACAAGATGGATATCAGAACATAGGAAAGCTGGGTGCTGATAGAGGGATTTCAGATAATGGGAAAGGTGGGTGCTGTGGGTAATAGCGAAGTGTCAGCATCATTATCCTGTACCCCGAGTGTCAGTGTCATTATCGTGGAGGGGGGGCCCAGGTCTGAACTTTGCACCGGGGCCCATCAAACTCTAGTTACGCCACTGATTATAGTAGTTATATTCTTGTACATATGAGCAGTATTATAGTAGTTATATTCTTGTACATAGGGGCAGTATTATAGGAGTTATATTCTTGTACATAGGGGGCAGTATTATAGTAGTTATATTCTTGTACATAGGGGCAGTATTATAGGCGTTATATTCTTGTACATAGGGGGCAGTATTATAGTAGTTATATTCTTGTACATAGGGGCAGTATTATAGTAGTTATATTCTTGTACATAGGGGCAGTATTATAGGCGTTATATTCTTGTACATAGGGGGCAGTATTATAGTAGTTATATTCTTGTACATAGGGGGCAGTATTATAGTAGTTATATTCTTGTACATAGGTGCAGTATTACAGTAGTTATATTCCTGTACATAGGGGGCAGTATTATAGTAGTTATATTCTTGTACATAGGGGCAGTATTATAGTAGCTATATTCTTGTACATAGGGGCAGTATTATAGTAGCTATATTCTTGTACATAGGAGCAGTATTATAGTAGTTATATTCTTGTACATAGAGGCAGTATTATAATAGTTATATTCTTGTATATAGGGGCAGTATTATAGTAGTTATATTCTTGTATATAGGGGCAGTATTATAGTAGTTATATTCTTGTACATAGGAGCAGTGTTATAGTAGTTATATTCTTGTACATAGGGGCAGTATTATGGTAGTTATATTCTTGTACATAGGGCAGTATTATAGTAGTTATATTCTTGTACATAGGAGCAGTATTATAGTAGTTATATTCTTGTACATAGGGGCAGTATTATAGTAGTTATATTCTTGTATATAGGGGCAGTATTATAGTAGTTATATTCTTGTACATAGGGGACAGTATTATAGTAGTTATATTCTTGTACATAGGGGCAGTATTATAGTAGTTATATTCTTGTACATAGAGGCAGTATTATAATAGATATATATTCTTGTATATAGGGGCAGTATTATAGTAGTTATATTCTTGTATATAGGGGCAGTATTATAGTAGTTATATTCTTGTACATAGGAGCAGTATTATAGTAGTTATATTCTTGTACATAGGGGCAGTATTATGGTAGTTATATTCTTGTACATAGGGCAGTATTATAGTAGTTATATTCTTGTACATAGGAGCAGTATTATAGTAGTTAAATTCTTGTACATAGGGGCAGTATTTTAGTAGTTATATTCTTGTATATAGGGGCAGTATTATAGTAGTTATATTCTTGTATATAGGGGCAGTATTATAGTAGTTATATTCTTGTACATAGAGGGCAGTATTATAGTAGTTATATTCTTGTATATAGGAGCAGTATTATAGTAGTTATATTCTTGTACATAGGGGCAGTATTATAGTAGTTATATTCTTGTACATAGGAGCAGTATTATAGTAGTTATATTCTTGTACATAGGGGCAGTATTATGGTAGTTATATTCTTGTACATAGGGCAGTATTATAGTAGTTATATTCTTGTACATAGAGGCAGTATTATAGTATTTATATTCTTGAATAAAGGGGCAGTATTATAGTAGTTCTATTCTTGTGTGTATATATATATATCCATGTTAGAATTCGAGATTCGGACACCCGATGTTCTGTTCAAACCCCGAAATTTGGGTTCACTGATCCCTATATCTGAGCCATTACACAGACTATCAGCTCGTGAGAGTGCATTGTATACATGGTGGCTATTTTTGTTACCTGCTTAGTGATACATTGTATCATTCTCTGAAGCTCTGCACTGTAGCAATATTCCGCTATCTGAGTAATGAGTAATAATGTAAAGAAGTAACGTTAAATATTTTATTTTTTTATGTTACTGTAATGATTTTAAAAATTTGTGAATTTGTGTCCTGAAATACCCTTTGCTCCAGCCGGAAGAAATTGTTCATCTGCTTCATAGAAGCCCCTCACCTCCTTCTGTTCTTTCATCCTCCATGCCATTTTCTACCTGCAGAAATCAAGCAATTCCCTGCAGGGACCAGTATGGGGCCTAAGGCTATGTCCGCACGTTGCTTTTTACCTGCTTTTTTGCTGCTTTTTCAACTGCAGCGTTTAATGGCAAAATGGTTGTGTTCTGCTTTTCAAGCAAAGTCTATGGGAATTTGGGTTTCCTGTCCGCACTGTGCAGTTCAAACTGCAGCCTTTTTGTTGCAGAACTTTGGTCAAAAACTCAGCTTTGCAGTGCAAAACCCTAATGGCAAAAACAACTGACATGTGAATTGTTTTTGCCATTTGGGTTTTGCACTGCAAAGCTGAGTTTTTGACCAAAGTTCTGCAACAAAAAGGCTGCAGTTTGAACTGCATAGTGCGGACAGGAAACCCAAATTCCCATAGACTTTGCTTAAAAAGCAGAACACAACCATTTTGCCATTAAACGCTGCAGTTGAAAAAGCAGCAAAAAAGCAGGTAAAAAGCAACGTGCGGACATAGCCTAACACCCAATTAGTCAGAGCCACGGGTGCCGGCTGTGTGTTCGGGGTGGAGGACGGAGCTCTGACGCGGCCTCCACTGTCTTTGAAGAATTTTGTTAACAGGAACATTTATATAGAAAACTGTAAAAAATGGAATAAACCGTGAACATGAAAAGGTCCAGCAGTGAGTGAAAGCGATTTATCCCCATAATTACTGGATTAGCATCAGATCGAAACAATGAAGATAAATGGAGCCATTGGCCGAGAGAACTGTAAATGATTTGCTGATTTCCGTAATCCCTAATCGCAGTAGAAGGAGCGCGCCGCGGGCAAAATGTGAGAAGTCGGCTGCAATGTCTCACTTTTCCCTTTTCCTCTTTCCCTTGTCACTTTATTCCTTTTTCTATTTCCCTCTGTGTACTTTTCCTTCCACTCTCCTTGTCCTTTATTTTCCTTTCGTTACATTTCACTTACCTTATTTCTCCCTTTTTGCACTCGTATTCCCTTTCCTTTTCTCCCACATTCCCTTTGCCTTATTTTCTCTTTCTACCAATTATGTTATCTTTTGTTTTCCCTTCTCTTTTGCTTTATTTGAACTATGATTTATTTTCCCACTTTTTTATATTCCAATGTATTTTATTTTTATTTCTATATTATCCTATCCTATTTCCCTCCACAGTCCCTCGATTATGATTCTTCCCCTCAGCTTTCCTCCCCCTTTCTTTCTTTACTTTTATTTTGGTATCATTCCCATCTTTTTTCATTTTCCTATCCTTTTCTTTTCCATTTTATTTTGTCTTGTTACTTCGCTTTTTTCTTTTTCCCTCACCTTTCCTTCAGTTTTGCATTTCCTTATTTTATTAACGTGTATGTATATGTATGTATGTATGGATATATATATATATATATATATATATATATATACACACAGACACAGACACACACACACACACACACACACACACACACATGTGTATATAAACTAAAGACCAAAAGTTTGGACACACCTTCTAATTCAAAGAGTTTTCTTTATTTTCATGAAAATTGTAGATTCACATTGAAGACATCAAAGCTATGAAGTAACACGTGTGGAATGAAATACTTAAAAAAGTGTGAAACAACTGAAAATATGTCTTATATTATAGGTTCTTCAAAGTAGCCACCTTTTGCTTGGATTACTGCTTTGCACGCTCTCGGCATTCTCTTGAGGAGCTTCAAGAGGTAGTCACCGGAAATGGTCTTCACTTCACAGGTGCGCCCTGTCAGGTTTAATAAGTGGGATTTCTTGCCTTATAAATGGAGTTGGGACCATCAGTTGTATTGTGCAGAAGTCACTGATAGTCCTACTGAATAGACTGTTAGCTGCTTTTTTCTTGCCATAATACAAATTCTAAGTAAAGAAAAATGAGTGGCCATCATTACTTTAAGAAATGAATGTCAGTCAGTCCGAAAAATTGGGAAAACATTGAAAGTGTCTCCAAGTGCAGCTGCAAAAACCATCAAACTCTACAAAAAAATTGGCTCACATGAGAACCGCCCCAGGAAAGGAAGACCAAGAGTCACCTCTGCTGCGGAGGATAAGTTTATCTGAGTCACCAGCCTCAGAAATCGCAGGTTAACAGCAGCTCAGATTAGAGACCACGTCAATGCCACACAGAGGTCTAGCAGCAGACACATCTCTAGAACAACTGTTAAGAGGAGACTTTGTGCAGCAGCCTTCATGGTAAAATAGCTGCTAGGAAACCACTGCTAAGGACAGGCAACAAGCAGAAGAGACTTGTTTGGGCTAAAGAACACAAGGAATGGACATTAGACCAGTGGAAAGCTGTGCTTTGGTCTGATGAATCGAAATTTGAGATCTTTGGATTCAACCACCGTGTCTTTGTAGAAAAGGTGAACGGATGGACTCTACATGGCTGGTTCCCACCGTGAAGCATGGAGGAGAAGGTGTGATGGTGTGGGGGGGCTTTGCTGGTGACACTGTTGGGGATTTATTCAAAATTGAAGGCATACTGGACCAGCATGGCTACCACAGCATCTTGCAGCGGCGTGCTATTCCATCCGGTTTGCATTTAGTTGGACCATCATTTATTTTTCAACAGGACAATGACCCCAAACACACCTCCAGGCTGTGTAAGGGTTATTTGACTAAGAAGGAGAGTGATGGGGTGCTACGCCAGATGACCTGGCCTCCACAGTCACCAGACCTGAGCCCAATCGAGATGGTTTGGTGTGAGCTGGACCGCAGAGTGAAGGCAAAAGGGCCAACAAGTGCTAAGCATCTCTGGGAACTCCTTCAAGACTGTTGGAAAACCATTTCCGGTGACTACCTCTTGAAGCTCATCAAGAGAATGCCAAGAGTGTGCAAAGCAGTAATCAAAGCAAAAGGTGGCTACTGTGAAGAACCTAGAATATAAGACATATTTTCAGTTGTTTCACACTTTTTTGTTAAGTATTTCATTCCACATGTGGCAATTCATAGTTTTGATGCCTTCCATGAGAATTGACAATTTTCAGAGTCATGAAAAAAAAGAAAACTCTTTGAATGAGAAGGTGTGACCAAACCCCCTTTGGTCTGTACTGTATATATATAACACATTACAGTTGAAATTTCCCTCTGCTCTTTATATAGACACGTCTGCAGTTTTTTCTCACTATCTGACAATTAGAATAAACCTTTCCCGTTTTAGGTCATTTAGGAACCAAAATGATTTCTTTTTTTTTATAACTGAATGTTTTATTGAGTTTTTAGAACAGATACAGAAAAAGTACATGGATGCATAGATATGTCTCACAAGCTTGTTAGCAATAACTGTAAACCAGAAATCAGTATACACATTATCCACTAATACACTGAAAACAGGGAATATGACAAGACGAACAATACAATACTAGACAGGGAAACATAAGGGAGGGGGGGATGGATTGGGGAGGGTGAGCATATCAGGCTTCAATCAAGACCGTACTTCACTGTTATTCTTTGTTGGCCTAATAAGTGTCCCAAAGTGACCAAACACTCTCAAAAAGATCTACTGTGTAGACAGGGCAGATAAATACTCCATCCTTCTCACATCTTGGATCCGAGATTGGAGATCTGTAAGTGAGGGTGGATGGGCCAGCCTCCAGTTACGGGCAATTAGACATCTAGCTGCTGTGGTCATGTGTAATAGTAACCGCTTCACTCTTTTCCCCAGCTGAACAAGTGGTATATTTAATATATAGAATTTAGGATCCAGGGGAACCCGAAGGTTAGTTACTTTATAAATAAGAGATTGCACCAACCTCCAGAAACACTGGATATTGGGGCATACCCAGAATATGTGCGGTATGTCTCCTCCTGTGGCTCCACACCTCCAACAATTGTCAGGTATAGCTGGGTTTAGTTTATGTAGTAGTGATGGGGTGTGATACCAATACATGAGTAATTTATACTGATTTTCCTTATAGACATAGCATGAAGATGTCTTAGAGGCCGTATCCCAGATCCGCTTCCACATACACAAGGGAATGGACTCACCAAGGAAATCTTCCCATTTCCTCATATATGTATGCTTTGGCTTGTCTTCTGGGCACGGAGCCATTAAAATACGATATATATCTGAGATGAGGCCTTTAGTAGAGACCCCAGCTCTGCACCATCTCTCAAAAAGTGTAGGGACCAAAATGATTTCTATTTGCCAAATGCCAGAATAATGAGAGCGAGAGAATATTTTCAGGCATTTTTATTACTTTCTGCAATGTCAAAAGTTTCCATACACTAAAGGGGACTTTACACGTTGCGACATCGGTAACGATATATAGTCAGGGTCACGTCGTTAGTGACGCACATCCGGCACCGTTACCGACATCGCAGCGTGTAAACCCTAGGAGCGACGATCACCGATCGCAAAAACGTCAAAAATCGTTGATCGGTGACACGTCGCTCCTTTCCATAATATCGTTACTGCTGCCGGTACGATGTTGTTTGTCGTTCGTGCAGCACTACACATCGCTGTCTGTGACCCCGCAGGAACGACGAACATCTCCTTACCTGTGTCCACCGGCAATGAGGAAGGAAGGAGGTGGGCGGGATGTTATGTCCCGCTCATCTCCGCCCCTCCGCTTCTATTGGCCGGCCGCTTAGTGACGTCGCGGTGATGCCGAACGCACCTCCCCCTTGAAGGAGGGATAGTTCGGCAGTCACCGCGATGTCACCGAGCAGGTATGTGCGTGTGATGCTGCTGTAGCAATAATGTTTGCTACGGCAGTGATCACCAGATATCGCATGTGCGATGGGGGTCGGGTGCTATTGCGCTCGACATCGCTAGCAATTGCTAGCGATGTCGCAGCGTGTAAAGCCCACTTAAGAGTAGTGTGCCCTTAAACAATATGGGACAGCCCATATGATGATGTCATGTCTTTGGAAGCTTCTGATTTGTTGATTTGTTTATTAAAAACATCTGAGTTAATTAGAGACGCACCTGTGGATGTATTATAATGCACCTGAAACACACGGCTTCTTTGTGCAGCATCATGGAAAAGTCAAAATAAATCAGCCAAGATGTCAGGAGGAGAATTGTGGACTTGCACAAGTCTGGTTCATCCTTGGGTGCAATTTCCAGATACCTGAAGATGCCACGTTCATCTGTACAAATTATTATACACAAATACAAACAAGATGGGAATGTGCAGCCATCATACCACTCAGGAAGGAGACGGGTTCTGTGAACCAGAGATGAACGTGCTTTGGTCAGACATGTGCAGATCAACCCAAGAACAAAAGCAAAAGACCTTGTGAAGATGCTGGAGGAAGCTGGTAAGATTGTGTCATTATCCACAGTGAAACGAGTACTGTATCAACATGGGCTGAAAGGCCACTCTGCCAGAAAGAAGCCATTACTCCAAAAGAAAAAAAAAACAGATTAATGTTTGCAAATGCACACAAGAACAAAGACCTTAATTTTTGGAGACATGTCCTGTGGTCTGATAAAACCAAAATTGAACTGTTTGGCCATAATGACCATTGATACTTTTGGAGGAAAAAGGGAGAAGTTTTGAAGCCTAAGAACATTACGCCAACTGTGACACACGGGGGCGGCAGCATCATGTTGTGGGGTTGTTTTGCTGCAGGAGGGACTGGTGCACTTCACACAATAGAAGGCATCATGAGGAAAGAAGATTATGTGGCAATACTGAAGAACATCTAAAGACATCAGCCAGGAACTTACATCTTTGGAGGAAATGGGTCTTCCAAATGGACAATGACCCAAAGCTACTGCCAAACTGGTCACAAAGTGGCTTAAGGAGAACAAAGTGAATGTTTTGGAGTGGCCATCACAAAGCCCTGATCTCAATCCTATTGAAAATTTATGGGCAAAGTTGAAAAGGCCGGTGCGAGCAGCGACCGCCAAATATGGCTCAGCTACACCAGTTCTGTCAGGAAGAACCGGCCCAAATTCCACCAATTATTGTGAGAAGCTTCTGGAAGAATCCAAAACATTTCCCCCAAGTCACACAGTGTAAGGGCAATGCCACCAAATACTAATGACATAGAGAGAACTTCACTGTGCAGAAAGGAAGAAGAATGTCTGAAAACATTCTCTCTCTCTCATTATTCTGGCATTTGGCAAATAGAAATAATTTTGGTTCCTAATTGACCGAACCTGGAAAGCATTATTCTGATTTCATGCCAGATAGCGAGAAAAACCTGCAGATGTGTCTTTATAGAGAGCGGAGGGAAAACCTGCAGATGTGTCTTTATAGAGAGCAGAGGGAAAAACCTGCAGATGTGTCTTCATAGAGAGGGAGGGAAAAACCTGCAGATGTGTCTTTATAGAGAGCAGAGAGAAAAACCTGCAGATGTGTCTGTATAGAGAGCAGAGGGAAAAACCTGCAGATGTATCTTCATAGAGAGGGAGGGAAAAACCTGCAGATGTGTCTTTATAGAAAGCGGAGGGAAAAACCTGCAGATGTGTCTTTATAGAGAATGGAGGGAAAAACCTGCACATGTGTCTTTATAGAGAGGGAGGGAAAAACCTGCAGATGTGTCTGTATAGAGAGGAAAGGGAAAAAACTGCACGTGTCTTTATAGAGAGTGGAGGGAAAAACCTGCAGATGTGTCTTTATAGACAGCGGAGGGAAAGACCTGCAGATGTGTCTTTATAGAGAGTGGAGGGAAAACCTGCAGATGTGTCTTTATAGAGAGCAGAGAGAAAAACCTGCAAATGTGTCTTTAGAGAGAGAGGGAAAAACCTGCAGATGTGTCTTTATAGAGAGCAGAGAGAAAAACCTGCAGATGTGTCTGTATGGAGAGCGGAGGGAAAAGCCTGCAGATGTGTCTTCATAGAGAGCGGAGGGAAAAACCTGTAGATGTGTGTTTATAGAGAGCGGAGGGAAACATAAGATATATGCTTCAATATTCCATCAGTGTTTAATCAGTTAATTGTTTTTTTTGCATTCAATGCTATTTTTTGTCTATTGTGCAAAAGGGATGATAATAATAGAAAAAAAAATGCAAATATGAATGTAGAAACTGATCAAATAGTGATTAGAGTTCAGCAATACAATTCACAGGGGTCCAGCGGCACCAAACTACCGAGAAAATCCTTCTACCATTCAGTGCCTCTGCTGCTTTCATGTCCTTCTATTATATTTTCCATACTTATACTTATAGTCTCTCTTTCTTTTTTTTCTCTTTCTTCTTCCTTTCTTCCTAAGTTGCAGTGTCAGATCAAATGTCAATCTATCAGCCATTCGTCAGTTCTGTTCTACTTTAAAAGATGCAAATATTTCCCCAGATAACCAGTGATGAGCAAACCCATGGATATTCAGGTTTGCCAAATCAGCACAGACCCCTCCAAAAAATCAGTTTCGGCAGCCAAACGTGACCCCAAACAACGAACCCCATATAAGTTTATGTGAACCTGAATATGTATGCTGTAAAATGGTGCTAGTAAGCAGGAAAATTATACTTACTGAGTCTGTGGCTGTCACACTACTTCCGGGTCCGCTCATTAGCGGTCATGCATATTCACTGCTTCCCCCACCCACCCCCTGTGTCGGCTTCTGTGATTGGTTGTGGAGTGTAAAAATGAATAAATAGTTGGAAAAAAAATTCTGCAGGGTCCCCCATACATTAATACCCAGCACAGACAAAGCATAACGCTACAGACTGCAGCCCCCAGCTGTGTGTTTTATCTTTGCTGTATATCAAAATATGAGCAACCGCATGTGGCTTTTTTTTTTTTTTTTTAATTATTCCAATAAATAATTTCAAAACCTGCCAGTCCCCCCTAATTTTGATATCCATTCAAGATAAATCTGACAGCTGGGGCCTGGTATTCGCAGGCTTGGAAGGTCCACTGTTATTGGACCCCTCAGCCTTAAACTGCCAGCCCATAGCCACCCCAGCACTGTTGCATCCATTAGATGCAACAATTCCAGCACTTTACCAGGCTCATCAGATTGCCCTGGTACTGTGGCAATTGGGGTAATATAAGGGGTTAATGACAGCTGTGAATTGTCAAAAAAACACAGCTGTCATCAAGCCTGAGTTTAGTAATTGGGATGGATCTATGAGCCCCTCCCATTACTAACCTTGCAAGTCAAAAGAAATGCACACAAAACAGAAAAATACTTTATGGGATATAATTCTGGGGCGGCAGCAGGCTGCTATTTTAGGCTAGGAAGGGCACAATAACTATGGGCCTCCCCAGCCTGAGAATACCAGCCCCCAGCTGTCCGCTTTATCTTGGCTGGGTATCAAAATTGGGGGGGACTCTACATTTTTTCCAATAATTTATTTATTTTTACTCTCCACAACCAATCACAGAAGGCTGCACTACAGCAGTCTGACTACAACCAATCACAGACAATGTCTCAAAGAGTGGGTGGGGCAAACAGTAAATATGCACGAGGGTTAATGATCGGACACGGAAGCAATGTGACAGCCGCACGGGAGACTTGGTAAGTAGAATTCTCCTGCTTTAACCTGTATTTTGCGTCCTTTTGCTTCCACGGAGCATGTGGGCTGTACATTGGAGGTTCAAACATTAGGAGTAGAATTCCTGCCAAAGATGCAATAATTTAGATAGAAACATACAGTCGCATGCAAAAGTTTGGGCACCCCTGGTCAAAATTACTGTTATTATGAACAGTTAGGCAAGTTGCAGATGAAATGATCTCTAAAAGGCATAATGTTACAGATGACAAATTTCCTTTGTATTTTAGGCTATATATATATATTATATATACATATAATTTTTTTTCATCTTTTACATCTTTATATTAACAAAAATGAATATGGGCCGATGCAAATGTGTGGGCACCCTGCATGGTTAGTATCTAGTATCTCCCCCTTAGGCAAGTATCACAGCTTGTAAACACTTTTTCTAGCAGCCAAGAAGCTTTCAATTCTTGTTTGAGTGTTTTTTTTCCCCATTCTTCTGTGGAGACGTCTTCCAGTTCTGTGAGATTCCTGGCTCGTCTTGCATGCACTGCTCTTCTTTGGAAACGTTTTCCAGTTCTGTGAGATTCCAGGCTTGTCTTGCATGCACTACTCTTCAATGGAGACGTTTTCCAGTTCTGTGAGATTCCTGGCTCATCCTGCATGCACTGCTCTTCCTTGGAGACGTCTTCCCATTCTGTGAGATTCCTGGCTTGTCTTGCATGCACTGCTCTTTCCTAGAGATGGCTTCCAGTTCTGTGAGATTCCTGGCCCCTCTTAAATGCAATGCTGTTCATTGGAGACGTTTTCCAGTTCTGTGAGATTCCTGGCTCGTCTTGCATGCACTGCTCTTGTGACGCCCTGGACTAGCCAGGTAGTCACAGGCATGACACCGCCCAAACCCCCTCCCCTAGACAGGTCCATCAGTCAAACTCAAATCCTTGTTGCCCCCCTCCAAGGGCTGATGTCCATGCCCGGTGGGGTGGAGCCAGGCGGTTGGCCCCACCCACCGAGGAGTTCACAGTCCGGGAGGCGGGAAAAAGAGCAGTTAGGAGTTGGTCGGAGAGTGAGAGTGGAGAGGAGTGAAGTGAGGAGCCCAGGGTGGGCAGGAGTGAAGTGGAGTGAAGTAAAGGAGAGGTGAATCTGCCGGTGTCTGGGAAGGAGCCCAGGCACGGAGAGCAAGGTCGGCAGACGGTGGTGGCCGTCTGCAGGAGTAGGTGCAGGTCGGTGAAACCGAAGGACCAGAGATGGGCGGTGACCCGCCGGTACCGAGCCGGGAAGCAGAACCTGCATCAGCACGAAAGGGCAGGGCCATCGGACCCCGACCAGACTAGAAGCCACCGGCAAAGGTCAAATCTGAGTGTGACCGGAACCCCCCGAGGTTCCCTAACTACCAAGTCCTGTCAGAAGGCAACCGCCCAACCCATCTGGATAGAGAGCCACCGCCAAGGGCTAGAGATCCAAAGGGCCAGTGCCTGCGGGCAACGAGAGCTCCTTAGGGCATATTCACCAGGGAGTGGACTACCGTTGGGAAACCATCATGGTCAAGCCAGTTTCAGGGTGCAGGGAAAGACAGCCGCCACCACCTGTCCGGGGAGAGCACAGACGCAGCAGCCGGCTGCGGGACCCGTCCATCCAGCCGTTTGGTTTACCGAGGACTTTGTGCATTTGTATCTGAGTGAGTACACCAGTGCCATCCGGCACCGCGCCGCGCTGCCCCTGCAACCCTGCATCCCAGCCGTCCAGCCTCCCCGCATTATCAGTGGGCCCGGGAACACCAACCCCTACCCACGGAGGGGAAAACACCCTAGCTGCTCCCTAACACCGCTCCCGGGATCCCCGTCACCAGCAGCGGTGGTGCCATCATCACCACGTCCCGTGGGTGGCGTCACGAACTATCTCCCCAAACAAACCATCCCTTTTTCACTCACGGGCGAGGAGCGCTGCTCAAGTCCCCGGGTCCGGCCCACCGCTCAAGCCACTGAGCAGCAGCAGCAGAAGCCCCGGACCCGAGCGTAGCGAGCGCGGCCCCTCTGCCCGTGACACTCTTCCTTGGAGACATCTTCCAGTTCTGTGCGATTCCTGGCTCGTCTTGCATGCACTGTTCCTCCTTGGAGATGTCTTCCAAGTTGTGGGAGATTCATGGCTCGTCTTGCATGCACTGCTCTTCCTTGGACATGTCTTCCAAGTTCTGGGAGATTCCTGGCTCGTCTTGCATGCACTGCTCTTCCTTGGAGGCGTCTTCCAGTTCTGGGAGATTCCTGGCTCATCTTGCATGCACTGCTCTTCCTTGGAGGCGTCTTCCAGTTCTGGGAGATTCCTGACTCGTCTTGCATGCACTGGTCTTCCTTGGAGGCATCTTCCAGTTCTGGGAGATTCCTGGCTCATCTTGCATACACTGCTCTTCCTTGGAGACATCTTCCAGTTCTGTGAGATTCCTGGCTCGTCTTGCATGCTCTGGTCTTCCTTGTAACTTTATCCCTTTTAGAGATCATTTCATCTTCAACTTCACAATAACAGTAATTTTGACCAGGGGTGTCCAAACTTTTGGATGCCACTGTAGGATGCAGGGGTATAAAAGGGAGAAAACAATAGTACAGAGAGGGTGACCATAAGACATGATAGATGCCTGATAGTGTTTTGATTTTCCTATTTAAAGCGGTTTATCTTTTTTTGCTAATTAAGAGAGACTGTGCGGTTGTCGCCAAATTAATTCCCCTTCTCCGTGTATTTGCCAAAAAAGATGAATTAATCAGGTTTCTTGGTTTTCTCGCTCCTGGTGAAATAACAAAAAGTCTGCAGAGTTTCCTGACCGCCTTCTGTCTAATTGGTGCAGGGTTAAGTGCGTCTGATGCCAGCGACCGCCCGCAGCGGATTCACCGCAATGTTTAGTAAACGGAGGCAGCGGGGTCTGGAGATGTATCACTCTGCGTCGCTTGTTATTTCACTCTCTGAGCTCCTGACATAAGCTGAAAAACCATTACACTGATAGCACCAACTGTATAATCTCTGCACAATATGTAGTAAACATCAGAGAGATTAACGACCCCGGGCGGCTGCAAACCTGAGTCCTACAAAGTGACATGTTACATAAAAGCTGCTGCCGGCAACAAAAAGTGCTGCTAAATCCCAGTCACTAAAGAAACAAACACGAACATTACATTTCAGGAGACATTCATAAAGCAGCTGCCATCAAATGCCACAAGAAAATCTCAGCACTGTAATACCGCCCCATGTGTTCAAGAATATAATTACTATAATACTGCCCCAATGTACAAGAATATAACTACTATAATACTGCCCCATATATACAAGCATATAACTACTATAATACTGCTCCTATGTACAAGAATATAACTACTATAATGCTGCCCCTATGTACAAGAATATAACTACTATAATACTGCTCCTATGTACAAGAATATAACTACTATAATACTGCCCCCTATGTACAAGAATATAACTACTATAATACTGACCCAATGTACAAGAATATAACTACTATGATACTGCCCCAATGGACAAAAATATAACTACTATAATACTGCTCCTATGTACAAGAATATAACTACTATAATACTGCCCCTATGTACAAGAATATAACTACTATATTACTGCTCCTATGTACAAGAATATAACTACTATAATACTGCTCCTATGTACAAGAATATAACTACTATAATACTGCTCCTATGTACAATAATATAACTACTATAATACTGCTCCTATGTACAAGAATATAACTACTATAATACTGCTCCTATGTACAAGAATATAACTACTATGATACTGCCCCAATGGACAAAAATATAACTACTATAATACTGCTCCTATGTACAAGAATATAACTACTATATTACTGCTCCTATGTACAAGAATATAACTACTATAATACTGCCCCTATGTACAAGAATATAACTACTATATTACTGCTCCTATGTACAAGAATATAACTACTATAATACTGCTCATATGTATAAGAATATAACTACTATAATACTGCTCCTATGTACAAGAATATAACTACTATAATACTGCTCCTATGTACAAGAATATAACTACTATAATACTGCTCCTATGTACAAGAATATAACTACTATAATACTGCTCCTATGTACAAGAATATAACTACTATAATACTGCCCCTATGTACAAGAATATAACTACTATTATACTGCCCCTATGTACAAGAATATAACTACTATAATACTGAATATCATTACTATAATATAACTACTATAATACTGCCCCAATGTTCAAGAATATAACTACTATAATACTGAATATCATTACTATAATATAACTACTATAATACTACCCCCTATGTACAAGAATATAACTACTATAATACTGCCCCAATGTACAAGAATATAACTACTATAATACTGCCCCCTATGTACAAGAATATAACTACTATAATACTGAATATAATTACTATAATATAACTACTATAATACTACTCTTATATACAAGAATATAACTACTATAATACTGCCCCCTATGTACAAGAATATAACTACTATAATACTGCCCCTATGTACAAGAATATAACTACTATAATACTGCCCCTATGTACAAGAATATAACTACTATAATACTACTCTTATATACAAGAATATAACTACTATAATACTGCCCCCTATGTACAAGAATATAACTACTATAATACTGCCCCCTATGTACAAGAATATAACTACTATAATACTGCCCCTATGTACAAGAATATAACTACTATAATACTGCCCCTATGTAGAAGAATATAACTACTATAATACTGCCCACGATATACAAGCATGTAACTACTATAATACTTTGTGTAAGAAGAGGATTCTGTTATTTTATATGGAGATTGATGTTGCGCTTGTTTCTTTGTTTTGGTTTCTTCTGATTGTCGGATTCCAAGTCTCCCTGAAAGTGATTGTTGAAGTCTTCTTTGTGATGATTGATGTGATCTCTGTATGCGCCTCGCTGTAGCACTGAGTGTATGATCATGTCGTCTTCGGTGTGGATGTAATATTCCGCAGCTGTGTGCGTTGTCCTTGTATTTGCAGATGTGTAGGAGGAGAGCGCAGAATTAGTGGCAGTAGTTAATGAAATCCATTGGTGTAAGCGCTGGATAAATAATAGAGGTTGAGAGTTGCTCCTTTCACATTTCCAAAACTGGGCATCAATATTTTTCAAAGCCTACACAATAATAAGAATGCCAATTGCGAGAAAGATGAAGCGATTCGGCTGTTAACCCTTTCTAGTGACACTCCACAAGGTTTATTTTATAAAATATAGATTTGTGACCGCACCCACTGCCCTAAAAATATCGCACTACATGGATGGAGAAATCCACAAAACGAGGTCTGGGGGTCGTCTGTCAATTTCATAAACCTGGCACTCAATGGCTGCAAGAAAAATATTTATTTAAGCACCACTCCGTTTTTTTTTTTATTCCCCCCCCCATGGAGTCCCCCGCACCCGTCTTATACGCACCTTGCAGCAGCTTCACCTTCTATCACCGCTGCTCCGGTCAGTCTCCAGCGATTTGTCACCTGCAGCATCTCCATGAAACCAGAGGTCACAAGTCAATGTAGATCTGTAAAAGCCTCGTTCTGGCCTCGTTTCTGTCTCAATATGGTCTTGTGCTGGACTCACTCTGGCCTCATTCTCCCTTCTTTCTGGTCTGTTCTGGCCTCATTCTCCCTTCTTTCTGGTCTGTTCTGGCCTCATTCTCCCTTCTTTCTGGTCTGTTCTGGCCTCATTCTCCCTTCTTTCTGGTCTGTTCTGGCCTCATTCTCCCTTCTTTCTGGTCTGTTCTGGCCTCATTCTCCCTTCTTTCTGGTCTGTTCTGGCTTCATTCTGGTCTCGTTTTGGCCTTGTTCTGGCTTCATTCTGGCCTCGTTTGGCCTTATTCTGGCTTCATTCTGGCTTTTATATATCCAAAAATTGTGACCACAAAGCAACATATACTTCAACACTGGTTCTCATATAATATAATTATATATAACATATAATATAACCTATACATTCTGGTCTCGTTCTAGTCTTGTTCTGGCCTCATTCTGGTCTCAGTATGGTCTCAATCTGGCCTCATTCTGGCTTTATGCTGGTCTCGTTCTAGTCTCATTCTTGCCTTGTTCTGATCTCACTCTGGCCTCATTCTGGTTTCATTTTAGTCTTGTTCTGGTCTCGTTCTGGTCTCATTCTGGCCTTGTTCTGGTCTCGTTCTGGTCTCATTCTGGCCTTGTTCTGGTCTCGTTCTAGTCTCATTCTTGCCTTGTTCTGATCTCACTCTGGCCTCATTCTGGTTTCATTTTAGTCTTGTTCTGGTCTCGTTCTGGTCTCATTCTGGCCTTGTTCTGGGTCTTGTTCTGCCCTCGTTCTGGCATCGCTCAGGCCTCATTCTGAGTTCATTCTGGTCTCATTCTGGTCTCATTCTGGCCTTGTTCTGGTCTCGTTCTGGTCTCGTTTTGACTTCGTTCTGCTCTCTTTGTGGCATCGCTGTTGCCTCGTTTGGACATCCCTCTGACCTCGTTCTGAGCTCGTTCTGATCTCCTTCTGGCCTCGCTCCGGGTTTTGTTCTGGCATTGCTGTGGCCTCGTTCAGGTATTGCTCAGGCCTCGTTCTGGTCTCATTCTGGCCTTGTTCTGGTCTCCTGCTGGTCTCATTCTGGCCTTGTTCTGGTCTCCTGCTGGTCTCATTCTGGCCTTGTTCTGGTCTTGTTTAGACCTTGTTCTGGCATCGCTGTTGCCTTGTTTGGGCATCGCTCAGGCCTTGTTCTGAGCTCGAAGAAGAAACAAGAAATCCGGCACTAAATGTGCACTACTGCACTAAAAATTCCAAACTGTAATCATTCTGAGCTCTTTCTGATCTCCTGGCCTCGTGCTTGGTCTTATTTTGGCCTCGTTCTGGCATTGCTGTGGCCTCGTTCAGGTATCGCTCAGGTCTCGTTCTGAGTTTGTTCTGGGCTCATTCTGGCCTTGTTCTGCTCTCGTGCTGGTCTTGTCTTGACCTCGTTCTGGTCTCGTTCTGGCATTGCTATTGTCTCGTTTGGGCATCGCTCAGTCCTCGTTCTGAGCTTGTTCTGATCTCCTTCTGGCCTTATTCTGGATCTTGTTTTGGCCTCCTTCTGCCATCGTTGTGGCCTCGTTCGGGCATCACTCAGGCTTCATCATGAGTTCTTTCTGGTCTCCGTCTGGCCTTTTTCTGGGCTTGTTCTGGTCTCATTCTGGCATTGCTCTGGCTTCGCGCTGGCCTCATTCTGACCTCATACTGTCTCTCATGGAATTGCATTGATAGCTTGTGATGTAACTTCTGACTTCCGGCCAGTGAGCAGTTACAGTCACAGGATAGCGCCACCGACTGAAGTGGCACAGAAAAATTTTTATAACGCCAGAGGGTGAGTATATGACCAATGGCAGGGGACTTAGATTTAAAGCACCACTCCATCACTGAAAAAGAAAAGCACTGGTGGTGCTTTAAAGATGCTCATAGGGCACCATAACAAAATATTGAATGGGCCCCATTCTCACCTAACTGCAACTCCTGAGCAGATTAATTGCATTAATTTCATAATATCAATAACACTCCACAGATTTATAAGGCTGCCACTAGTGGTGCTCACTATGTACAGATTTATACAGTCACCACTAGAGGGAGCTCACTACATGCAGATTTATACAGCCACCACTGGAGGGAGCTCACTACATACAGATTTATACAGCCACCACTAGGAGGAACTCACTACATACAGATTTATACAGCCACCACTAGAGGGAGCTCACTACATACAGATTTATACAGTCACCACTAGAGGGAGCTCAGTACATACAGATTTATACAGCCACCACTAGAGGGAGCTCACTACATACAGATTTGTACAGCTACAAGTAGGAGGAACTCACTACATACAGATTTATACAGCCACCACTAGAGGGAGCTCACTACATACAGATTTATACAGCCACCACTAGGAGGAACTCACTACATACAGATTTATACAGCCACCACTAGAGGGAGCTCACTACATACAGATTTATACAGCCACCACTGGAGGGAGCTCACTACATACAGATTTATACAGCCACCACTAGGAGGAACTCACTACATACAGATTTATACACCCACCACTAGGGGGAGCTCCCTACATACAGATTTATAGTCACTACTAGGAGGAGCTCACTACATACAGATTTGTACAGCTACGAGTAGGAGGAGCTCACTATATACAGATTTATACAGCCACCACTAGAGGGAGCTCACTACATACAGATTTATACAGTCACCACTAGAGGGAGCTCACTACATACAGATTTCTACAGTCACCACTAGAGGGAGCTCACTACATACAGATTTATACAGTCACCACTGGAGGGAGCTCACTATGTACAGATTTATACAGTCACCACTAGGAGGAGCTCACTACATACAGATTTCTACAGCCACCACTAGAGGGAGCTCACTACATACAGTTTTATACAGCCACCACTAGATGGAGCTCACTACATACAGATTTATACAGCCACCACTAGAGGGAGCTCACTATATATAGATTTATACAGTCACCACTAGAGGGAACTCACTACATACAGATTTATACAGCTTCCACTAGAGGGAGATCACTACATACAGATTTATAGTCACTACTAGGAGGAGCTCACTAGATACAGACTTATACAGCCATCGCTAGAGGGAGCTCACTATATACATATTTATACAGTCACCACTAGAGGGAAATCACTACATACAGATTTATACTGCCACCACTAGAGGGAGCTCACTACATACAGATTTATACAGCCACCACTAGAGGGAGCTCACTACATACAGATTTATACAGTCACCACTAGAGGGAGCTCACCACATACAGATTTATACCGCCACCAGAGGGAGCTCACTACATACAGATTTATACAGGCACCACTAGAGGGAGCTCACCACATACAGATTTATACAGCCACCACTAGAGGGAGCTCACTACATACTGATTTATACAATCACCACCAGGGGGAGCTCACTACATATAGATTTATACAGCCACGACTAGAGGGAGCTCATTACATACAGATTTATACAGCCACCACTAGAGGGAGCTCACTACATACAGATTTATACAGCTATCACTAGGAGGAGCTCACTACATACAGATTTATACAGTCACCACTAGAAGGAGCTCACCACATACAGATTTATACCGCCACCAGAGGGAGCTCACTACATACAGATTTATACAGGCACCACTAGAGGGAGCTCACCACATACAGATTTATACAGCCACCACTATATTGAGCTCACTACATACTGATTTATACAATCACCACTAGAGGGAGCTCACTACATACAGATTTATACAGCTATCACTAGGAGGAGCTCACTACATACAGATTTATACAGTCACCACCAGAGGGAACACTTTGCATACATATTTATACAGACACCAAAGGGGGTAACACATTACATGGAAATTTCTACAACCTTCTCCAGGGGAGAGGGGGAAGCTTACTATATATATATATATATATATATATATATATATATATACTAGCTGTACTACCCGGCTTCGCCCGGGTTAATAACTGCTGTTAACAAAATAGAATGTATTAACAAAAAAATGTATTCTGCACACAAAAGCCACAAAACAAAACAAATAGATAGAAATGTAATTATTAAATTGTTGCCTATATTAACCAATCAGAGCTCAGATTAATTAACTGTAGCAAAATAGAAGCTAAGTTGTGATTGATTGCTATTGGCAGCCTGATAAATCTCCAGGCAACAGAAAGCCCTCCCCCTGACAGTATATATTAGCTCACACATACAGTCATGGCCAAAAGTTTTGAGAATGCTACAAATATTAATTTTTACAAAGTCTACTGCTTAAGTTTTTCTAATGGCAATTTGCATATACTCCAGAATGTCATAAGGAGTGATCAGCTTAACAGCAATTACTTGCAAAGTCAATATTGACTAAGAAAATGAACTTTAACCCCCAAAACACAGTTCAACAGCATGGCATTCCTGCCTTAAAAGGAGCAGCTAACATTGTTTTAGTGATTGTTCCAGTAACACAGGTGTGGGTGTTGATGAGGACAGGGCTGGCAATCAATCAGTCATGATTAAGTAAGAATTACACCACTGGACACTTTAAAAGGAGGCTGGTGCTTGGTATCATTGTTTCTCTTCAGTTAACCATGGTTATCTCTAAAGAAACACGTGCAGCCATCATTGCTCTGCACAAAAATGGCCTAACAGGGAAGAGCATCGCAGCTACAAAGATTGCACCTCAATCAGCAATCTATCGCATCCTCAAGAACTTCAAGGAGAGAGCTTCCATTGTTGCCAAAAAGGCTCCAGGGCACCCAAGAAGGACCAGCAAACGCCAGGACCATATCTTAAACTGTTTCAGCTGCGGGATGGGACTACCAGCAGTGCCGAGCTAGCGCAGCAATGGCAGCAGGCTGGTGTGAGTACTTCTGCACGCACTGTGAGGCGGAGGCTGCTTGAGCAAGGCCTGGTTTCAAGGAGGGCAGCAAAGAAGCCACTTCTCTCCAGAAAAAACATCAGGGACCGACTGATATTCTGCAAAAGGTGCAGTGAGTGACTGAGGACTGGGGTAAAGTCATTTTCTCAGATGAACCCCCTTTTCGATTGTTTGGGACATCTGGAAAACAGCTTATTAGGAGAAGAAGAGGCGAGCGCTGCCACCAGTGTTGTCTCATGCCAACTGTTAAGCATCCTGAAACCATTCATGTGTGGGGCTGCTTCTCAGCCAAGGGAATCGCACCACTCACAGTCTTGCCTAAAAACACAGCCATGAATAAAGAATGGCACCAGAATGTCCTCCAAGAGCAACTTCTCCCAACTGTCCAAGAGCAGTTTGGCGCCCAACAATGCCTTTTCCAGCCTGATGGAGCACCTTGCCATAAAGCAAAGGGGATCACTAAATGGCTCATGGAACAAAACATAGAGATTTTGGGTCCATGGCCTGGAAACTCCCCAGATCTTAATCCCATTGAGAACTTGTGGGCAATCATCAAGAGACGGGTGGACAAACAAAAACCAACAAATTCTGGCAAAATGCAAGCATTGCTTATGCAAGAATGGACAGCTATCAGTCAGGATTTGCTCCAGAAGATGATTGACAGCATGCCAGGGAGAATTGCAGAGGCCCTGAAGAAGAAGGGGCAACACTGCAAATATTGACTTGCTGCATTAACTCATTCTGTCAATAGAACCTTCTAGTCTCATAATATGATTGCAATTATATTTCTGAATGTGATGTAAACATCAGACAAACACAATAAAACACCAGAGGGAACAGATCATGGGAAAATAGCATTTTGGTGTCATTCTCAAAACTTTTGGCCATGACTGTACACATATAGACAGGTCATGTGACTGACAGCTGCCGTATTTCCTATGTGGTACATTTGTTGTGCTTGGAGTTTGGCTGCTTATTAATCAGATTTTTATTTGTGAAGGATAATCCCAGACTTGTGTGTGTTTAGGGCGATTATGTGGTGAGGTTGGTGTATGTGTGGTGAGATGTGTGCTGAGGGCGGTATATGTGTTCAAGTACGTGATAGTGTGTGGCGCATTTTGTGTGTGTGTTCATATCCCCGAGTGTGGTGAGTATCCCATGTCGGGGCCCCACCTTAGCAACTGTACGGTATATACTCTTTGGCGCCATCGCTCTAATTCTTTAAGTCCCCCTTGTTCACATCTGGAGCTGTCAATTTGCCCCCAATACTTTCCGTTTCACTTTTTCCCCATTATGTAGATAGGGGCAAAATTGATTGGTAAATTGGAACGCGCAAGGTTAAAATTTCGCCTCACAACATAGCACTCGGCGCTGCCCGGGATAGTAACTGTCTCTCTGTTTCTCTCCCATTCTCTGTCTGTCTCCCCCTCTGTATATATCTCTCTGTCTCTCTCTCTCTTTGTCTGTCTCTTTCCCTGACTGTCTCTTTCTCCGTCTGTCTCAATCTCTTTCCCTGTCTGTCTATCTATCTCTGTCACTTTCCCTGTCTGTCTCTTTCCCTGTCTGTCTCTTTCCCTCTCTTTCCCTGTCTGTCTCTTTCCCTGTCAGTCTGTTTCTTTGTCTGTCTGTCTCTTTGTGTCTGTTTCTTACCGTGTCTGTGTCTGCCTCTTTCCCTGTCTGTGTCTGTCTCTTTCTCTGGCTGCATTGTTACACGCCAACATTCCATATAAGGGCGTGGATGCGCATTCTTCTGAAGTTGGTGGCTCAGTGGTTAGCACTGCAGTCTTGCAGCGCTGGGGTCCTGGGTTCAAATCCCACCAAGGACACTATCTGCAAGGAGTTTGTATGTTCTCCCCGTGTCTGCGTGGGTTTCTTCTGGGTTCTCCGGTTTCCTCCCACACTCCAAAAACATACTAATAGGGAACATAGATTGTGAGCCCCAATGGGGACAGTGTTGCCATTGTATGTAAAGTGCTGTGGAATTAATAGCGCTATATAAATGAATAAATATTATTATTATTATTATTATTATTATTATTAAGTTCTGGCTGCACTGTGGCTCCCAGCTCCATTCACTTTAATGGAGGCAGGTTTTTTGTTGAATAACTGTAAAGAGCGGGTGTCACGAACCACCGAGGGGGGTCACTCAGAAATCCCCCGCGCTGGCTACCAGTACGTCACAATCGGGGGGTAACAAGTGGGGGTCACCCCTCCTTTATACCTCCCGACCGACAGACAGAGCACGTGACGCGCTCTCTAGCGCCCCTCTTATAGTCAGGCCAATTATGGAATTGCCCGACAATAAGCAAGGAGGCCGCTATACTACTTATGCCGATTATTGAAGGGTCCCCAGTGAGAGTAGGGTATATATTCCCCCGAC